>NW_027633219.1:20000-32500 GCF_053919585.1 Euprymna scolopes
TCGTCGTCGTCGATCGAGCGACCGGGTATATTCAAGACGCCTCTACCGACACCACCACACCAGCGGGCAGTTTAGCGAGCTTGCCAACTCCTCTGCCTCCTCAAGCGCTTCCAGACGCCTACCGACACCACATGCTGCTGGCTGGCTGTCTGTTGTTACATGGAATTTAAAAAAAAAAACAAACAAAAAACCCCAACTCTATTAAGATTTTCGATAGTTGGAAAATAATAATAAATTAAGATTTTCGATAGATTGAAAATAATGATAAATTGATTTTAGCAGGGCTGCTGAGTTAGCTTATAGGAGCGAGCTAAAGTAAGAAAGAACACGCCGAAACACACCGACCGGCACCCCCGACGACGACCACGGGTAAACGGCGGGACTAACTGTGACTCTCTTAAGGTGTGAGGAGGCTTTGCCTCTTAAGCAAGTTTGACTGACGCCTACCGACACCGGTCAGGTCGGCGAGGCTCCCGGCGGCCCCGGGCGGGACCACAGGTTGCGGAAGGCGTCCAAGTGAGCGGCGGCGACGCCAGGAGGCCCCCGGGGTCGACTCCGCGGCCCCGGGTCGGTGTGCGGGGCCTCCAGAGCTCGATAAAGTAGTGTGTCGCTAGCGGTCGAGAAGGCACTTTTCGACGCCTACTGCCACCCCCACATGGCGGTAGGCGCAAAACTGGAAAATCGCCGACCAGAAATGTCGCTTCGTATAATCGACGTTTTTTTGACCACCATTTTCAGGTGTCGGAGGTGGGTCTGGACGAATACCAACACCATTTCTGGGGTTTCACAACCGCCCGGCTTCTCCGACATATGTTGGAAAGGAGTAGCGATCGAGCGAAGGGGGCTGTCGGTAGGCGGCCGCGGGTTGCATGTGTGCCCGGGACAGCACCCCCATCCAACTAAGGGGTGTCCCCCGGGGGCCAGGGGGACCTCGTCCAGGTCGGCCGGGCGCTTCCAGACGCCTACCGACACCGGTCAGGTCGGCGAGGCTCCCGGCGGCCCCGGAGCGGGACCACAGGTTGCGGAAGGCGTCCAAGTGAGCGGCGGCGACGCCAGGAGGCCCCCGGGGTCGACTCCGCGGCCCCCGGGTCGGTGTGCGGGGCCTCCAGAGCTCGATAAAGTAGTGGTGTCGCTAGCGGTCGAGAAGGCACTTTTCGACGCCTACTGCCACCCCCACATGGCGGTAGGCGCAAAACTGGAAAATCGCCGACCAGAAATGTCGCTTCGTATAATCGACGTTTTTTTTGACCACCATTTTCAGGTGTCGGAGGTGGGTCTGGACGAATACCAACACCATTTCTGGGGTTTCACAACCGCCCGGCTTCTCCGACATATGTTGGAAAGGAGTAGCGATCGAGCGAAGGGGGCTGTCGGTAGGCGGCCGCGGGTTGCATGTGTGCCCGGGACAGCACCCCCATCCAACTAAGGGGTGTCCCCCGGGGGCCAGGGGGACCTCGTCCAGGTCGGCCGGGCGCTTCCAGACGCCTACCGACACCGGTCAGGTCGGCGAGGCTCCCGGCGGCCCCGAGCGGGACCACAGGTTGCGGAAGGGCGTCCAAGTGAGCGGCGGCGACGCCAGGAGGCCCCCGGGGTCGACTCCGCGGCCCCCGGGTCGGTGTGCGGGCCTCCAGAGCTCGATAAAGTAGTGGTGTCGCTAGCGGTCGAGAAGGCACTTTTCGACGCCTACTGCCACCCCCACATGGCGGTAGGCGCAAAACTGGAAAATCGCCGACCAGAAATGTCGCTTCGTATAATCGACGTTTTTTTTGACCACCATTTTCAGGTGTCGGAGGTGGGTCTGGACGAATACCAACACCATTTCTGGGGTTTCACAACCGCCCGGCTTCTCCGACATATGTTGGAAAGGAGTAGCGATCGAGCGAAGGGGGCTGTCGGTAGGCGGCCGCGGGTTGCATGTGTGCCCGGGACAGCACCCCCATCCAACTAAGGGGTGTCCCCCGGGGGCCAGGGGGACCTCGTCCAGGTCGGCCGGGCGCTTCCAGACGCCTACCGACACCGGTCAGGTCGGCGAGGCTCCCGGCGGCCCCGAGCGGGACCACAGGTTGCGGAAGGCGTCCAAGTGAGCGGCGGCGACGCCAGGAGGCCCCCGGGGTCGACTCCGCGGCCCCCGGGTCGGTGTGCGGGCCTCCAGAGCTCGATAAAGTAGTGGTGTCGCTAGCGGTCGAGAAGGCACTTTTCGACGCCTACTGCCACCCCACATGGCGGTAGGCGCAAAACTGGAAAATCGCCGACCAGAAATGTCGCTTCGTATAATCGACGTTTTTTTTGACCACCATTTTCAGGTGTCGGAGGTGGGTCTGGACGAATACCAACACCATTTCTGTCTGGGGTTTCACAACCGCCCGGCTTCTCCGACATATGTTGGAAAGGAGTAGCGATCGAGCGAAGGGGGCTGTCGGTAGGCGGCCGCGGGTTGCATGTGTGCCCGGGACAGCACCCCCATCCAACTAAGGGGTGTCCCCCGGGGGCCAGGGGGACCTCGTCCAGGTCGGCCGGGCGCTTCCAGACGCCTACCGACACCGGTCAGGTCGGCGAGGCTCCCGGCGGCCCCGAGCGGGACCACAGGTTGCGGAAGGCGTCCAAGTGAGCGGCGGCGACGCCAGGAGGCCCCCGGGGTCGACTCCGCGGCCCCCGGGTCGGTGTGCGGGCCTCCAGAGCTCGATAAAGTAGTGGTGTCGCTAGCGGTCGAGAAGGCACTTTTCGACGCCTACTGCCACCCCCACATGGCGGTAGGTGTAAAATCGGAATAGACCGGACCAGGAATGTCGAGGGGGAAAAAAATGACAAAGTCCTGGTGTGCCTAGGCGTCGAGAAGGCACTTTGCGACGCCTACCGACATCCCCATGTGGCAGTAGGCGTAAAACTGGAAAATCGCCGACCAGAAATGTCGCTTCGTATAATCGACGTTTTTTTTGACCACCATTTTCAGGTGTCGGAGGTGGGTCTGGACGAATACCAACACCATTTCTGGGGTTTTCCAGTTTGAAAGTTTTATAAAACTTGTTCGGTAGGAAGCACACTTTGGTGTGTCGGTTCGTCGGAGCAGCGACTCTTTGCCTCGTGGTGGTCCGGAACGTCTCTACGGGCTTGTCGCAAAGGCGTCAGAAAGTGGCATCTCCGCCGCCTAGGGCTGTCACCGTTATCGCTGTCGCCGCGCTCCAACTTGTTTTGATCCGCCGCCTTCGTTCCTGCCAACCGTGCGCCCGCTCATCGTCGTTAGGTTATAATACGTGGTACGTGTGTGTGCTTCTCCGTGGACCTAGGGCTGCTCGACGTGTCGAACGATATGTTGGAACAACTAACGGCTCCTTTTCCTGGTTCCATAGTCGTCGTGGTACCCGCGTCGTCAGCCATATCTATGTCCACCATGTTTAGCCGATACGTTTGCTGCAGCTTCTGCTTCCGCCTCAGCGTTCGCCGCTCTCAGCCGCCGCTGTTGTTGCTGCCGTTCTGCCATTCAACCACTACCTGCGAATCTTTCGATGATCGGCCGAACGACCCATCGCTGTGCGACCGATAAATCCTCCGGATTAGGGAGAAACGCCGCCGCTCTCTGCCGCCGTCGAACGGAAAAACGTACATTGTAACGAACGAACGAACGAACGAACGAATTAACGAACGAGCGAACAAACAAACAAAAATAGCCGCGGGGGATGCACTATGTAGATCCTGATCCCCTTGTAACCATACGTACGTTGTTCGATGCTCTCCCGTCCTGGAAGTCGCCGCAGCAAACAGGAGGATGAGCAGCAGCAGGCGCCGCCGCCGTAACCGCCGCCTGCCTGCCGCCTCCTACTCCTGTCAGCGTCCGATCTCACAGCCGTGTGAACGTTCGCTGACACCCGATTTCTTTCCGTCTGGCAAAACCTTGGACGTCCCGCTCGCGGTACACGTGCTGCAGCGACTTCTCGTCCGACAACGCATAAGCGTCGACGTCTGCCGCCGCATCTTCTGATACGTGGACGGTGATAGCGCTAGTCCCTTCTTGCGCCACCTCCACCTTTGTTAGCGCCAAAGAAGATCGATCGAGCAGTCGTGGTCGCAGTCGATTAACCCGTTTTCACCGTCCGCAGTTCCCAAGCCGCCGATCAAGTCGTTGCTCTTCTTGTTCGTTCTTCCCATACCGTCGATTTGCACGGCTGCCGGATGAGCCATCCTCTGTCCGGCGAAGCGCTCACGTCAGTGATCGATACTTGCACCGACAGTCCTCCCGCTCGCGACTCGGTGCTCGAATCGGACTCGTTCGTTTTTATCTCGATGCGATTGTGAAAAGGGGGACCGGTCGTCAATGTCGTGTGTGTCGACGATGTTGTTCGCCCGGTCCGCCGCGTTGTTGTCGTTTTTTTTTTTTTTTTTTTCCCCTAACGTTCGCCGTCGCACGGACGAAAGGGTGAGAAAAAAAAAAAAGCTCGAAAAAGCCGCCCAAAAAAATCGGACCGAGGAGCCGCTTGCGAGAACGCGCCATGTGCACGTTGTCTCTCCTCGGTTTTCCGAGCACGAACACGACGCCGGTCGGTCGGTCGGTCGACGAAGGCGACGACGAAGGTGACGGGAAAATTTACGCCGCCGCTGCCCTGGTCCAGCTCCTCCCCGATGACGGCTGTGATGTTGACGTTGACGTTGGCGACGACGACGACGACGACGGAGACGACGACGACGACGAGACGGCATCGATGGCGACCACGATGACGACGACCTCGACGAGTTCAGTCTGCACCTTGACCTCCGATGTCCGTGTGCACTGCCGTCGTGCTGTTTGTCGTTTGTCGTATGTATCGCTGTCAAGGGTGCCGTTGTCGTTGTTGTTGTCGACGTTGTTGCTTGCTCTCTCGTCTCGGTCGGTTGGTACGTTGATGACGACGACGACGACGACGAAGACGACGACGACGACGACGAGACGGCATCGATGGCGACCACGATGACGACGACCTCGACGATTCCAGTCTGCACCTTGACCTCCGATGTCCGTGTGCACTGCCGTCGTGCTGTTTGTCGTTTGTCGTATGTATCGCTGTTGTCAAGGGTGCCGTTGTCGATGTTGTTGTTGTCGACGCTGTCGTCTGTTCTCTCTTCTCGGCCGGCTGTGACGTGGACGTTGACGACGACGACGACGAGACGGAATCGATGGCGACCACGATGACGACGACCTCGGCGAGTTCAGTCTGCACCTTGACCCTCGATGTCCCGTGTGCACTGCCGTCGTGCTGCTTGTCGTTTGTCGTATGTATCGCTGTCAAGGGTGCCGTTGTCGTTGTTGTTGTCGACGTTGGTCGCTTTCGTTCTTTGAGTCTCGGTCTCGGTCCAAGTCAGGGGAGAAACAAAAAAGAGGCCATCAGCGCGGGCAGCGCGCTTCTACTGACGGCGAACCCCCTCGAAAAATAAATAAACACGTGCCCGTCGTTGTAGTTGTCTGTCTTATGTCGGTCGGTCGGTCGGTCGGTCTGTCGTTCTGTCGAAACAAAGTCCCAAATTCCAACGATACCTGGTTGATCCTGCCAGTAGTCATATGCTTGTCTCAAAGCTTAAGCCATGCAAGTGTAAGTTCACGCCACGCATTAGAACGGGCGAAACCGCGAATGGCTCAGGAACCGGACCTAATCCTCGGGACCGTATTCCTCCTCGGAGGCGATGGATAACTGTGGCAATTCTAGAGCTAATACATGTGACACAGGCCGCGATCGGTCGGCGCGCCGTCGTCGCCACGCCTCGCGCGCTGGCACCCGCGTCGGCCGTTCCGGGTCGCGGCGCTACATATTAGACTGAGACCGATGCGCGTCATTCCGTCCTCCCGTCGTCGGCGTTCCCGCTCGCGGGTCCGTTCGGTGGCGGGGCTCATAGGGCGGCGCGCTCCGCTTTGGTGACTCTGGATAACTCACTGGTCGATCGCACGAGCTTTCACGCCCGGCGACGGGTCTCTCGAGGGTCCGCCCTATCAACTGTCGACGGTCGGTTAAGTGCCTACCGTGGTTACTACGGGTAACGGGGAATCGGGGTTCGATTCCGGAGAGGGAGCATGCGAAACGGCTACCACATCCAAGGAAGGCAGCAGGCGCGCAAATTACCCACTCCCGGCACGGGGAGGTAGTGACGAAAAATAACGACGCGGGACTCTGTCGAGGCCCCGCGATCGGAATGAGTACACTTCAAATCCGTTAACGAGGACCAACCGGAGGGCAAGTCTGGTGCCAGCAGCCGCGGTAATTCCAGCTCCGGTAGCGTATATTAAAGTTGTTGCGGTTAAAAAGCTCGTAGTCCGAACTCGGGTTCGTGGTCGCGCAAGCGGCCCCGGGGCGGCGGCGCCATCGTCCGTCGTTGACTTTGGTCGTCCGTTCGCATTCCCGGCCCTTTCCGCCGGTGTCAACCGCTAGCATACCCGCCACGCGGTCCTGCCGGCGAGGTGGACGAGGAGGTCGTGATCGGGATCCGGGAAAAAAAAACAAGTGGTCGTCGGTTCGGTTCCGGGAGTAGTCTAACGGGGGGGTGCTACGTGTGTGTGTTTGGGTGCGTTTCATTCGCATCCCCGCACTCTGACCCCCGCGCTTCTCTCCCTCTCCCTTTCCGCGCGTTCCTCTTTTTTTTGAACCCCCCGGTCCGCTCCGAGTCCCTGCTTCGTGTCTTGTCTGCGCGCGTGTTGCGGTCGGCGGTTTCTCCTCCAAGGGTGCTCTTAACCGAGTGTCCGCGGCGGCCGGTACGTTCACTTTGAAAAAATTAGAGTGCTCAGAGCGGGCTGTTCAAGCTTGCATACGATAAGCATGGAATGATGGAAGAGGGCCTCGTCTACGTCTGTCGGTCTCCGTCTACGGCGAGGCAATGATCGAAGGGAGCGGTCGGGGCCACTCGTATTGCGACGTTAGAGGTGAAATTCTTGGATCGTCGCAAGACGAACTGCAGCGATGGCGTGTGGCAAGCACGTTTTCCTCGATCAAGAGCGAAAGTCGGAGGTTCGAAGACGATCAGATACCGTCGTAGTTCCGACCGTAAACGATGCCGACCGGCGATCCGCCGGCGTTCGCTTCCATGACCCGGCGGGTAGCCTGCGGGAAACCAGAGTTCGGTTCCGGGGGGGAGTATGGTTGCAAAGCTGAAACTTAAAGGAATTGACGGAAGGGCACCACCAGGAGTGGAGCCTGCGGCTTAATTTGACTCAACACGGGAAAACTCACCCGGTCCGGACACCGGTAGGATTGACAGATCGATAGCTCTTTCTCGATTCGGTGGGTGGTGGTGCATGGCCGTTCTTAGTTGGTGGAGCGATCCGTCTGGTTGATTCCGATAACGAACGAGACTCCGGCCTGCTAACTAGTGCGCCGATGTCAGTGATTTTTACGGCGGGCTCGGCGTCCTCCGTGGCGCTCGGGTCCGGGTCGGTTTTCTCACGCACTTCTTAGAGGGACGGGTGGCAGAAAGCCACACGAGGCGGAGCGATAACAGGTCTGTGATGCCCTTAGATGTCCGGGGCCGCACGCGCGCTACACTGGAGGTATCAGCGGGGACTTCGCCCCGGCCCGAGAGGGTTGGGAAACCTCTGAACCACCTCCCGTGATAGGGATCGGGGCCTGTAACCAACCCCGTGAACGAGGAATTCCCGGTAGGCGCGGGTCAACAGCCCGCGTCGATCACGTCCCTGCCCTTTGTACACACCGCCCGTCGCTACTACCGATCGAACGGTCCGGTGAGGTCCTCGGATCTGGCCGACGACGCCGCCGGGCAGTGCGCGACGTGTCCGTCACGACACTCGTGCATCTACGCCTCGGCGTTCGATGCCTGGAGAAGACGACCGAACCCGATCGTTTAGAGGAAGTAAAAGTCGTAACAAGGTTTCCGTAGGTGAACCTGCGGAAGGATCATTACCGTTTTCCCGTTCGAGACTGGTTTGTTGTTTTCCGGCCTACCTCCTCTGTCTGTCGGCGTCAACGCCTCGAATGCGCGCAAACAAACCTATAAAGGCGGAGCGAGAGATAGATTTGTGGTGACGCGGAGGTTTTTAAAGCCCCAGCTCTTCTTGCTTGCTTCCGCGTCTTACCACCTGTTTGTTTTTTCGCCCACCGCAAGTGATGGCCGCTTCTTCTTTGCCTTGTCGCCGCTTTATCGTTTTTTGTTTTTTTGCAGCCGCTGTGCCACCGCCGCTAGCTAAAAACAAACTACTCGCGACATTGCAATGCCGTCACGCCTCCTCGCACAGACCTCCTCGCACACTACTAAATCTATATAAACAAAAACTAATATAAAAAACCCAAGTGCTGAACCCTGGACGGGGGATCACTCGGCTCGTCCGTCGATGAAGAGCGCGGCCAGCCGCGAGAACTGATGCGAATTGCAGGACTCAGTGAACATCGACACCTCGAACGCACATTGCGGCCCCGAGATCCCTTGTCTCGGGGCCACGTCCGGTCGAGAGGCGGAACGTTACATGTCTTTCTCCGTTAACGAAACGACATCTTGCCGTCCCCGTGCCCGCCCGGTCCTCGGCACGGTGGTAACCGGGACGTCGCAGGAGCGAGTGACGAGGGGGAAGAAAAATAAAAAAAGAATTGACTCCTTTCAATGTCTTTTTTTTTTTTAAAACCCTCTCCGGCCTCCTCCTTCGTCTCCCGCTGGCAGACCGCGGAGTCTTTTCCCTTTTCGACCGCGTGAAGAAACACTGTGGAGGAGGAGCAGGAGGAGTCTGTCCGAAAGCAGCCGAAGGGAGAACAAAACAAAAAAAAAAGCACCGACCTAACCGACTGCCGACGTAAGCGCCGCCTGCTCGTCTCGCTCTCTGCCTCATGAAGGTGTCTCTCAGCGACGCCTCGAGCAGCGCGACGAGCACGGCCGTCGCACCGTAAAAAGGTGGCCGCGTCGTAGGCAACGTCGGATGGGGAGGACCCAGGCTTTTTTTTAATTGTTGGCTTCTTCATTTTCGGTCGGACGGGCGCTATATATCGGCCAGCCGTCGTCACACGGAGGGTACCGATCGAGATTCCTCTCCTCCAAACACCACATCCTCTACTAAAACCCGCCGCCCTCGGCTCGGACGAGACGACCCGCTGAACTTTAAGCATATCGCTAAGCGGAGGAAAAGAAACCAACCGGGATTCCCTTAGTAACGGCGAGTGAACCGGGAGAAGCCCAACGCCGAATCCCGTCGCAAGTAAAAGGCTTCGGGACGTGTGGCGCATGGGTCGAAGGCAGCCGTTCGTTTTCGTCTCGCATAGTTCGGAGTTCCCTCGATCGGGGCCGCCCGCGGCGGGTGCCAGGCCCATTCGGTGCGGACGGCGAGCGACGGCCTTCGATCCGAGAGTCGGGTTGCTTGGGAACGCAGCCCAAAATCGGGTGGTAAGCTCCATCCAAGGCTAATACCGGGACGAGTCCGATAGTCGACAAGTACCGTGAGGGAAAGTTGAAAAGAACTTTGGAGAGAGAGTTCAAGAGAACGTGAAACCGCCCAGGGGTAAACGGGTGGGACCGCTCACCGCGATCGCGGGGGGACTCAGTCCGGTGCTGCCTAGGCTCGAGCCCAAACTCGATGTGTGTTCTTGAAAGAGAGGCCGTCGCGGCACAGGTCGTCGTTCGTCGTGTCCGCGGGGGACTCGTTCCCCGCGGTTCCAGCTTTTGTGCCCGCTCGCCGACGAAGGAGACGGGCCGCGTGGATAGCGGGAAGGGAAACGTGGTGACGACCGCGGCGTCGGTAGGTGGCTGCGTCGGTTGGCTGCGACGGAGGGGACTCGTCCTCTCGATCGCTGCTGCCGCCGGGCCCTAACCCGCCGCATCCGTCGCCGCCGCTTCTTCTTTCCTCCTGCTCCCTCCGCGCGCGACTCCGCTGCACCCGTCCCCTTCATCATCTGCTCGGCGTAATCATGGCGCGGGCGCTTCGGCGCGACCTCCGCGCGGCCGGCACCGGACGCACTTCCCCTCCGGTCCGTCGTCGCGACCCGTTCCCGGCGTGCAGGTCGAACACGCGGGTTTTTTTCCGTAGGCGGCAGGCGTTTCATCACCCTGGAAAACCCCCGTCTTCCCACCTTGTGAAGTCGGGGGCCACCGGCCGTCGGGCCCGCGAACGTAACTGCCCCTTTCTGCCGGGAACGGAGGAAATCTGACACGATCCGTTACACGTGGCGAGCCGGTCCGTTTTGATCCCGCCGGAAGTCGCGTGCGGGCGACGCACTCTGTGTGTCGCTCCTTAGGCGCCCCACCGTCTCGGGCGCGTGCGCGATGAGAGGCGGGATAGGACTGGCGCGGCCTCGCCGTCACGCACCTCGCC
Source organism: Euprymna scolopes (assembly GCF_053919585.1). Lineage (NCBI taxonomy): Eukaryota > Metazoa > Mollusca > Cephalopoda > Sepiida > Sepiolidae > Euprymna > Euprymna scolopes. Next base: position 30,262 of record NW_027633219.1, read on the forward strand.
GACGTTTCGGGTTCTTGTCGGGGGCAACCCCGCCCGCGCCCGTTTCCGTTTCCGGAGAGGTCGCTCGGCGACGCTTTTTTACTCGAGCCGCCCGCCACCCCGGGTCAGCGACGTGCATCGGCAACCCACCCGACCCGTCTTGAAACACGGACCGAGGAGTCCTGGCCGTTCGCGAGTCGTAGGGGCCACCTCTGACTAACCCCGAAGGCGAAGCGAAAGCGAGAGAGCGTGTAGGAGGGCGTCGATCGGGAGAGGTGTCGTGGCAAAGTCGTCCGGGGGTCGTCGGGGTGGTGTCGTCGGTCTCGTGCCGTCGTCTTCTCCTCGCCTCACCCGCCTCCGAGCCGTGCCCGATCCCGCCGGCGCGGCGTTTTCGGCCTTCCGCCGTCGCTGCTGCGGTGCCCGCAACTTTTCCTTTTTTCTCTCTTCCCGAGAGAGATAGGAGAGGGAAGGCTCGTGGCTGACGTGCGGTTGTTTTTCCCTCCTCCCCGAGAGGGGACCGGCGCATCATCCAAAAAGGGGAATTGCCGGGCGCCAGCTTCCATATCCTCCTTCCGCCCATCGGTGAGATCCCGCGGCTTGAACTAGTCCTATTTTGTCGTCGAGTTTAGGCGCTGCGCGCGGGCGCATCACCCCCGGGTCGGTTTCCCTTTTTTCCGAGTACGACTCGGCCGACTCTGGCGTAGCGAGCGACCAGGGACCCGAAAGATGGCGATCCACGCCCGGTCGGGATGAAGCCAGAGGAAACTCTGGTGGAAGTCCGAAGCGCCTCTGACGTGCAAATCGATCGTCGGAACCGGGTGTAGGGGGCGAAAGACCAATCGAGCCGTCTAGTAGCTGGTTCCCTCCGAAGTTTCCCTCAGGATAGCTGGCGCTCGATCGTCGCAATTCCATCCGGTAAAGCGAACGATTGGAGGCCCCGGGGCCGTTCACGGCCTCGACCTACTCTCGAACCTCGGAACGGGTGGAACGGGCCGACTCTCCCGAACGACGGAGCCGACCCATCCGGCCGCCGCCGCCAGCACGCTTCGCTGGGCGGTTGGTCACCTCGAATGCGAGTGCCAAGTGGGCCACTTTTGGTAAGCAGAACTGGCGCTGTGGGATGAACCAAACGTCCGGCTAAGGTGCCTAACGCGACGCCCATGAGATCCCCGAAAGGGTGTCGGTCGATATAGACAGCAGGACGGTGGCCACGGAAGTCGGAATCCGCTAAGGAGTGTGTAACAACTCACCTGCCGAATCGACCGGCCCCGAAAATGGATGGCGCTGGAGCGACGGACCGATGCCGGACCGTCGCGGCGAGGAGCGATGAACTTTCGCGCCGAAACGATGCCGCGACGAGTAGGAGGGCGCCGCGGCGAGCACGGAAGCCTAGGGCGCGAGCCCGGGTGGAGCCGACCGCGGGTGCAGATCTCGGTGGTAGTAGCAAATATTCGAACGAGACCTTCGAAGACCGAAGTGGAGAAGGGTTCCGTGCCAACGGCGGTCGAGCACGGGTCAGTCGGTCCTAAGACGCGGGCGAAAGTCTTCCCGAAAGGCGCCGGATCCGTTATGAAAGTGAAAGCGATCGAATCGAATCGAATCAAAAGCCCAAACAAAAACAAAGCGGCCGGCCTCCCGTCGAAAGGGAATCGGGTTAATATTCCCGAACCCGGACTCGGAGAGGGCCCGGGGGTGGCGACGCTGTCGGCAGCGATGTCGGCGGCGCCCGTCGCTTCCCGGGCGAAACCGCGGTGACGCAAGCGAGCCCGGAGACGTCGCCGGGAGCCCCGGGAAGAGTTCTCTCTTCTTCGTAAAGGACCATGTCCGTGGAATCGGCTCGTCCGGAGATACGGAAAAGGTACCTGTAGAGCGCCGCGGCTCGGGCGGCGTCCGGTGCGCTTTCGGCGGCCCTGGAAAATCCGGGTCCGGTTTTCGCAGCTCTCGAGTCGGTCCGTACCCACCATCCGCAGCAGGTCTCCAAGGTGTACAGCCTCTCGTCGATGGCATCAATGTAGGTAAGGGAAGTCGGCAAAATGGATCCGTACCTTCGGAAGAAGGATTGGCTCCGAGGACCGGGTCGGTCGGGCCGTGCCCGCGCGAAGCGAGGAACCGGTACGGGGCTGTAGCGTTCGCTCCGTTCGCGCTTTGCGGCGAAGGCATAGGGGCCGCGGCGGTCCGTTGTGCGGCGGCGTGTTCCGGTCGAGCGGTCGCGGTCAAGCGAGCGTGTGTTGCGGGTCGGAGAGCGATACGGGTGGGAGTC
>NW_027633219.1:36410-48910 GCF_053919585.1 Euprymna scolopes
CGACGCCACACTCCTGCCGCCCGACGGCGGACTCCCACCCGTATCGCTCTCCGACCCGCAACACACGCTCGCTTGACCGCGACCGCTCGACCGGAACACGCCGCCGCACAACGGACCGCCGCGGCCCCTATGCCTTCGCCGCAAAGCGCGAACGGAGCGAACGCTACAGCCCCGTACCGGTTCCTCGCTTCGCGCGGGCACGGCCCGACCGACCCGGTCCTCGGAGCCAATCCTTCTTCCGAAGGTACGGATCCATTTTGCCGACTTCCCTTACCTACATTGATGCCATCGACGAGAGGCTGTACACCTTGGAGACCTGCTGCGGATGGTGGGTACGGACCGACTCGAGAGCTGCGAAAACCGGACCCGGATTTTCCAGGGCCGCCGAAAGCGCACCGGACGCCGCCCGAGCCGCGGCGCTCTACAGGTACCTTTTCCGTATCTCCGGACGAGCCGATTCCACGGACATGGTCCTTTACGAAGAAGAGAGAACTCTTCCCGGGGCTCCCGGCGACGTCTCCGGGCTCGCTTGCGTCACCGCGGTTTCGCCCGGGAAGCGACGGGCGCCGCCGACATCGCTGCCGACAGCGTCGCCACCCCCGGGCCCTCTCCGAGTCCGGGTTCGGGAATATTAACCCGATTCCCTTTCGACGGGAGGCCGGCCGCTTTTTTTTTGTTTGGGCTTTTGATTCGATTCGATTCGATTCGCTTTCCTTTCACTTTCATAACGGATCCGGCGCCTTTCGGGAAGACTTTCGCCCGCGTCTTAGGACCGACTGACCCGTGCTCGACCGCCGTTGGCACGGAACCCTTCTCCACTTCGGTCTTCGAAGGTCTCGTTCGAATATTTGCTACTACCACCGAGATCTGCACCCGCGGTCGGCTCCACCCGGGCTCGCGCCCTAGGCTTCCGTGCTCGCCGCGGCGCCCTCCTACTCGTCGCGGCATCGTTTCGGCGCGAAAGTTCATCGCTCCTCGCCGCGACGGTCCGGCATCGGTCCGTCGCTCCAGCGCCATCCATTTTCGGGGCCGGTCGATTCGGCAGGTGAGTTGTTACACACTCCTTAGCGGATTCCGACTTCCGTGGCCACCGTCCTGCTGTCTATATCGACCGACACCCTTTCGGGGATCTCATGGGCGTCGCGTTAGGCACCTTAGCCGGACGTTTGGTTCATCCCACAGCGCCAGTTCTGCTTACCAAAAGTGGCCCACTTGGCACTCGCATTCGAGGTGACCAACCGCCCAGCGAAGCGTGCTGGCGGCGGCGGCCGGATGGGTCGGCTCCGTCGTTCGGGAGAGTCGGCCCGTTCCACCCGTTCCGAGTTCGAGAGTAGGTCGAGGCCGTGAACGGCCCCGGGGCCTCCAATCGTTCGCTTTACCGGATGGAATTGCGACGATCGAGCGCCAGCTATCCTGAGGGAAACTTCGGAGGGAACCAGCTACTAGACGGCTCGATTGGTCTTTCGCCCCTACACCCGGTTCCGACGATCGATTTGCACGTCAGAGGCGCTTCGGACTTCCACCAGAGTTTCCTCTGGCTTCATCCCGACCGGGCGTGGATCGCCATCTTTCGGGTCCCTGGTCGCTCGCTACGCCAGAGTCGGCCGAGTCGTACTCGGAAAAAGGGGAAACCGACCCGGGGGTGATGCGCCCGCGCGCAGCGCCTAAACTCGACGACAAAATAGGACTAGTTCAAGCCGCGGGATCTCACCGATGGGCGGAAGGAGGATATGGAAGCTGGCGCCCGGCAATTCCCCTTTTTGGAAGATGCGCCGGTCCCCTCTCGGGGAGGAGGGAAAAACAACCGCACGTCAGCCACGAGCCTTCCCTCTCCTATCTCTCTCGGGAAGAGAGAAAAAAGGAAAAGTTGCGGGCACCGCAGCAGCGACGGCGGAAGGCCGAAAACGCCGCGCCGGCGGGATCGGGCACGGCTCGGAGGCGGGTGAGGCGAGGAGAAGACGACGGCACGAGACCGACGACACCCCCCGACGACCCCCGGACGACTTTGCCACGACACCTCTCCCGATCGACGCCCTCCTACACGCTCTCTCGCTTTCGCTTCGCCTTCGGGGTTAGTCAGAGGTGGCCCCTACGACTCGCGAACGGCCAGGACTCCTCGGTCCGTGTTTCAAGACGGGTCGGGTGGGTTGCCGATGCACGTCGCTGACCCGGGGTGGCGGGCGGCTCGAGTAAAAAAGCGTCGCCGAGCGACCTCTCCGGAAACGGAAACGGGCGCGGGCGGGGTTGCCCCCGACAAGAACCCGAAACGTCGGCGAGGTGCGTGACGGCGAGGCCGCGCCAGTCCTATCCCGCCTCTCATCGCGCACGCGCCCGAGACGGTGGGGCGCCTAAGGAGCGACACACAGAGTGCGTCGCCCGCACGCGACTTCCGGCGGGATCAAAACGGACCGGCTCGCCACGTGTAACGGATCGTGTCAGATTTCCTCCGTTCCCGGCAGAAAGGGGCAGTTACGTTCGCGGGCCCGACGGCCGGTGGCCCCCGACTTCACAAGGTGGGAAGACGGGGGTTTTCAGGGTGATGAAACGCCTGCCGCCTACGGAAAAAAACCCGCGTGTTCGACCTGCACGCCGGGAACGGGTCGCGACGACGGACCGGAGGGGAAGTGCGTCCGGTGCCGGCCGCGCGGAGGTCGCGCCGAAGCGCCCGCGCCATGATTACGCCGAGCGATGAGAAGGGGACGGGTGCAGCGGAGTCGCGCGCGGAGGGAGCAGGAGGAAAGAAGAAGCGGCGGCGACGGATGCGGCGGGTTAGGGCCCGGCGGCAGCAGCGATCGAGAGGACGAGTCCCCTCCGTCGCAGCCAACCGACGCAGCCACCTACCGACGCCGCGGTCGTCACCACGTTTCCCTTCCCGCTATCCACGCGGCCCGTCTCCTTCGTCGGCGACGCGGGCACAAAAGCTGGCCCGCGGAGAACGAGTTCCCCGCGGACACGACGAACGACGACCTGTGCCGCGACGGCCTCTCTTTCAAGAACACACATCGAGTTTGGGCTCGAGCCTAGGCAGCACCGGACTGAGTCCCCCCGCGATCGCGGTGAGCGGTCCCACCCGTTTACCCCTGGGCGGTTTCACGTTCTCTTGAACTCTCTCTCCAAAGTTCTTTTCAACTTTCCCTCACGGTACTTGTCGACTATCGGACTCGTCCCGGTATTTAGCCTTGGATGGAGCTTACCACCCGATTTGGGCTGCGTTCCCAAGCAACCCGACTCTCGGATCGAAGGCCGTCGCTCGCCGTCCGCACCGAATGGGCCTGGCACCCGCCGCGGGCGGCCCCGATCGAGGGAACTCCGAACTATGCGAGACGAAAACGAACGGCTGCCTTCGACCCATGCGCCACACGTCCCGAAGCCTTTAACTTGCGACGGGATTCGGCGTTGGGCTTCTCCCGGTTCACTCGCCGTTACTAAGGGAATCCCGGTTGGTTTCTTTTCCTCCGCTTAGCGATATGCTTAAGTTCAGCGGGTCGTCTCGTCCGAGCCGAGGGCGGCGGTTTTTAGTAGAGTGTGGTGTTTGGAGGAGAGGAATCTCGATCGGTACCCTCCGTGTGACGACGGCTGGCCGATATAGCGCCCGTCCGACCGAAAATGAAGAAGCCAACAATTAAAAAAAAAGCGTGGGTCCTCCCCATCCGACGTTGCCTACGACGCGGCCACCTTTTTACGGTGCGACGGCCGTGCTCGTCGCGCTGCTCGAGGCGTCGCTGAGAGACACCTTCATGAGGCAGAGAGCGAGACGAGCAGGCGGCGCTTACGTCGGCAGTCGGTTAGGTCGGTGCTTTTTTTTTTGTTTTGTTCTCCCTTCGGCTGCTTTCGGACAGACTCCTCCTGCTCCTCCTCCACAGTGTTTCTTCACGCGGTCGAAAAGGGAAAAGACTCCGCGGTCTGCCAGCGGGAGACGAAGGAGGAGGCCGGAGAGGGTTTTAAAAAAAAAAAAGACATTGAAAGGAGTCAATTCTTTTTTTATTTTTCTTCCCCCTCGTCACTCGCTCCTGCGACGTCCCGGTTACCACCGTGCCGAGGACCGGGCGGGCACGGGGACGGCAAGATGTCGTTTCGTTAACGGAGAAAGACATGTAACGTTCCGCCTCTCGACCGGACGTGGCCCCGAGACAAGGGATCTCGGGGCCGCAATGTGCGTTCGAGGTGTCGATGTTCACTGAGTCCTGCAATTCGCATCAGTTCTCGCGGCTGGCCGCGCTCTTCATCGACGGACGAGCCGAGTGATCCCCCGTCCAGGGTTCAGCACTTGGGTTTTTTATATTAGTTTTTGTTTATATAGATTTAGTAGTGTGCGAGGAGGTCTGTGCGAGGAGGCGTGACGGCATTGCAATGTCGCGAGTAGTTTGTTTTTAGCTAGCGGCGGTGGCACAGCGGCTGCAAAAAAAACAAAAAACGATAAAGCGGCGACAAGGCAAAGAAGAAGCGGCCATCACTTGCGGTGGGCGAAAAAACAAACAGGTGGTAAGACGCGGAAGCAAGCAAGAAGAGCTGGGGCTTTAAAAACCTCCGCGTCACCACAAATCTATCTCTCGCTCCGCCTTTTATAGGTTTGTTTGCGCGCATTCGAGGCGTTGACGCCGACAGACAGAGGAGGTAGGCCGGAAAACAACAAACCAGTCTCGAACGGGAAAACGGTAATGATCCTTCCGCAGGTTCACCTACGGAAACCTTGTTACGACTTTTACTTCCTCTAAACGATCGGGTTCGGTCGTCTTCTCCAGGCATCGAACGCCGAGGCGTAGATGCACGAGTGTCGTGACGGACACGTCGCGCACTGCCCGGCGGCGTCGTCGGCCAGATCCGAGGACCTCACCGGACCGTTCGATCGGTAGTAGCGACGGGCGGTGTGTACAAAGGGCAGGGACGTGATCGACGCGGGCTGTTGACCCGCGCCTACCGGGAATTCCTCGTTCACGGGGTTGGTTACAGGCCCCGATCCCTATCACGGGAGGTGGTTCAGAGGTTTCCCAACCCTCTCGGGCCGGGGCGAAGTCCCCGCTGATACCTCCAGTGTAGCGCGCGTGCGGCCCCGGACATCTAAGGGCATCACAGACCTGTTATCGCTCCGCCTCGTGTGGCTTTCTGCCACCCGTCCCTCTAAGAAGTGCGTGAGAAAACCGACCCGGACCCGAGCGCCACGGAGGACGCCGAGCCCGCCGTAAAAATCACTGACATCGGCGCACTAGTTAGCAGGCCGGAGTCTCGTTCGTTATCGGAATCAACCAGACGGATCGCTCCACCAACTAAGAACGGCCATGCACCACCACCCACCGAATCGAGAAAGAGCTATCGATCTGTCAATCCTACCGGTGTCCGGACCGGGTGAGTTTTCCCGTGTTGAGTCAAATTAAGCCGCAGGCTCCACTCCTGGTGGTGCCCTTCCGTCAATTCCTTTAAGTTTCAGCTTTGCAACCATACTCCCCCCGGAACCGAACTCTGGTTTCCCGCAGGCTACCCGCCGGGTCATGGAAGCGAACGCCGGCGGATCGCCGGTCGGCATCGTTTACGGTCGGAACTACGACGGTATCTGATCGTCTTCGAACCTCCGACTTTCGCTCTTGATCGAGGAAAACGTGCTTGCCACACGCCATCGCTGCAGTTCGTCTTGCGACGATCCAAGAATTTCACCTCTAACGTCGCAATACGAGTGGCCCCGACCGCTCCCTTCGATCATTGCCTCGCCGTAGACGGAGACCGACAGACGTAGACGAGGCCCTCTTCCATCATTCCATGCTTATCGTATGCAAGCTTGAACAGCCCGCTCTGAGCACTCTAATTTTTTCAAAGTGAACGTACCGGCCGCCGCGGACACTCGGTTAAGAGCACCCTTGGAGGAGAAACCGCCGACCGCAACACGCGCGCAGACAAGACACGAAGCAGGGACTCGGAGCGGACCGGGGGGTTCAAAAAAAAAGAGGAACGCGCGGAAAGGGAGAGGGAGAGAAGCGCGGGGGTCAGAGTGCGGGGATGCGAATGAACACACCCAAACACACACACGTAGCACCCCCCCGTTAGACTACTCCCGGAACCGAACCGACGACCACTTGTTTTTTTTTTCCCGGATCCCGATCACGACCTCCTCGTCCACCTCGCCGGCAGGACCGCGTGGCGGGTATGCTAGCGGTTGACACCGGCGGAAAGGGCCGGGAATGCGAACGGACGACCAAAGTCAACGACGGACGATGGCGCCGCCGCCCCGGGGCCGCTTGCGCGACCACGAACCCGAGTTCGGACTACGAGCTTTTTAACCGCAACAACTTTAATATACGCTACCGGAGCTGGAATTACCGCGGCTGCTGGCACCAGACTTGCCCTCCGGTTGGTCCTCGTTAACGGATTTGAAGTGTACTCATTCCGATCGCGGGGCCTCGACAGAGTCCCGCGTCGTTATTTTTCGTCACTACCTCCCCGTGCCGGGAGTGGGTAATTTGCGCGCCTGCTGCCTTCCTTGGATGTGGTAGCCGTTTCGCATGCTCCCTCTCCGGAATCGAACCCCGATTCCCCGTTACCCGTAGTAACCACGGTAGGCACTTAACCGACCGTCGACAGTTGATAGGGCGGACCCTCGAGAGACCCGTCGCCGGGCGTGAAAGCTCGTGCGATCGACCAGTGAGTTATCCAGAGTCACCAAAGCGGAGCGCGCCGCCCTATGAGCCCCGCCACCGAACGGACCCGCGAGCGGGAACGCCGACGACGGGAGGACGGAATGACGCGCATCGGTCTCAGTCTAATATGTAGCGCCGCGACCCGGAACGGCCGACGCGGGTGCCAGCGCGCGAGGCGTGGCGACGACGGCGCGCCGACCGATCGCGGCCTGTGTCACATGTATTAGCTCTAGAATTGCCACAGTTATCCATCGCCTCCGAGGAGGAATACGGTCCCGAGGATTAGGTCCGGTTCCTGAGCCATTCGCGGTTTCGCCCGTTCTAATGCGTGGCGTGAACTTACACTTGCATGGCTTAAGCTTTGAGACAAGCATATGACTACTGGCAGGATCAACCAGGTATCGTTGGAATTTGGGACTTTGTTTCGACAGAACGACAGACCGACCGACCGACCGACCGACATAAGACAGACAACTACAACGACGGGCACGTGTTTATTTGTTTTTCGAGGAGGTTCGCCGTCAGTAGAAGCGCGCTGCCCGCGCTGATGGCCTCTTTTTTGTTTCTCCCCTGACTTGGACCGAGACCGAGACTCAAAGAACGAAAGCGACCAACGTCGACAACAACAACGACAACGGCACCCTTGACAGCGATACATACGACAAACGACAAGCAGCACGACGGCAGTGCACACGGACATCGAGGGTCAAGGTGCAGACTGAACTCGCCGAGGTCGTCGTCATCGTGGTCGCCATCGATTCCGTCTCGTCGTCGTCGTCGTCAACGTCCACGTCACAGCCGGCCGAGAAGAGAGAACAGACGACAGCGTCGACAACAACAACATCGACAACGGCACCCTTGACAGCGATACATACGACAAACGACAAACAGCACGACGGCAGTGCACACGGACATCGGAGGTCAAGGTGCAGACTGGAATCGTCGAGGTCGTCGTCATCGTGGTCGCCATCGATGCCGTCTCGTCGTCGTCGTCGTCGTCTTCGTCGTCGTCGTCGTCATCAACGTACCAACCGACCGAGACGAGAGAGCAAGCAACAACGTCGACAACAACAACGACAACGGCACCCTTGACAGCGATACATACGACAAACGACAAACAGCACGACGGCAGTGCACACGGACATCGGAGGTCAAGGTGCAGACTGAACTCGTCGAGGTCGTCGTCATCGTGGTCGCCATCGATGCCGTCTCGTCGTCGTCGTCGTCTCCGTCGTCGTCGTCGTCGTCGCCAACGTCAACGTCAACATCACAGCCGTCATCGGGGAGGAGCTGGACCAGGGCAGCGGCGGCGTAAATTTTCCCGTCACCTTCGTCGTCGCCTTCGTCGACCGACCGACCGACCGGCGTCGTGTTCGTGCTCGGAAAACCGAGGAGAGACAACGTGCACATGGCGCGTTCTCGCAAGCGGCTCCTCGGTCCGATTTTTTTGGGCGGCTTTTTCGAGCTTTTTTTTTTTCTCACCCTTTCGTCCGTGCGACGGCGAACGTTAGGGGAAAAAAAAAAAAAAAAAAAACGACAACAACGCGGCGGACCGGGCGAACAACATCGTCGACACACACGACATTGACGACCGGTCCCCCTTTTCACAATCGCATCGAGATAAAAACGAACGAGTCCGATTCGAGCACCGAGTCGCGAGCGGGAGGACTGTCGGTGCAAGTATCGATCACTGACGTGAGCGCTTCGCCGGACAGAGGATGGCTCATCCGGCAGCCGTGCAAATCGACGGTATGGGAAGAACGAACAAGAAGAGCAACGACTTGATCGGCGGCTTGGGAACTGCGGACGGTGAAAACGGGTTAATCGACTGCGACCACGACTGCTCGATCGATCTTCTTTGGCGCTAACAAAGGTGGAGGTGGCGCAAGAAGGGACTAGCGCTATCACCGTCCACGTATCAGAAGATGCGGCGGCAGACGTCGACGCTTATGCGTTGTCGGACGAGAAGTCGCTGCAGCACGTGTACCGCGAGCGGGACGTCCAAGGTTTTGCCAGACGGAAAGAAATCGGGTGTCAGCGAACGTTCACACGGCTGTGAGATCGGACGCTGACAGGAGTAGGAGGCGGCAGGCAGGCGGCGGTTACGGCGGCGGCGCCTGCTGCTGCTCATCCTCCTGTTTGCTGCGGCGACTTCCAGGACGGGAGAGCATCGAACAACGTACGTATGGTTACAAGGGGATCAGGATCTACATAGTGCATCCCCCGCGGCTATTTTTGTTTGTTTGTTCGCTCGTTCGTTAATTCGTTCGTTCGTTCGTTCGTTCGTTACAATGTACGTTTTTCCGTTCGACGGCGGCAGAGAGCGGCGGCGTTTCTCCCTAATCCGGAGGATTTATCGGTCGCACAGCGATGGGTCGTTCGGCCGATCATCGAAAGATTCGCAGGTAGTGGTTGAATGGCAGAACGGCAGCAACAACAGCGGCGGCTGAGAGCGGCGAACGCTGAGGCGGAAGCAGAAGCTGCAGCAAACGTATCGGCTAAACATGGTGGACATAGATATGGCTGACGACGCGGGTACCACGACGACTATGGAACCAGGAAAAGGAGCCGTTAGTTGTTCCAACATATCGTTCGACACGTCGAGCAGCCCTAGGTCCACGGAGAAGCACACACACGTACCACGTATTATAACCTAACGACGATGAGCGGGCGCACGGTTGGCAGGAACGAAGGCGGCGGATCAAAACAAGTTGGAGCGCGGGGCGACAGCGATAACGGTGACAGCCCTAGGCGGCGGAGATGCCACTTTCTGACGCCTTTGCGACAAGCCCGTAGAGACGTTCCGGACCACCACGAGGCAAAGAGTCGCTGCTCCGACGAACCGACACACCAAAGTGTGCTTCCTACCGAACATGTTTTATAAAACTTTCAAACTGGAAAACCCCAGAAATGGTGTTGGTATTTGTCCAGACCCACCTCCGACACCTGAAAATGGTGGTCAAAAAAAACGTCGATTATACGAAGCGACATTTCTGGTCGGCGATTTTCCAGTTTTACGCCTACTGCCACATGGGGATGTCGGTAGGCGTCGCAAAGTGCCTTCTCGTAGGCTAGGCACACCAGGACTTTGTCATTTTTTTCCCCCTCGACATTCCTGGTCCGGTCTATTCCGATTTTACACCTACCGCCATGTGGGGGTGGCAGTAGGCGTCGAAAAGTGCCTTCTCGACCGCTAGCGACACCACTACTTTATCGAGCTCTGGAGGCCCGCACACCGACCCGGGGGCCGCGGAGTCGACCCCGGGGGCCTCCGCCTCTCGCCGCCGCTCACTTGGACGCCTTCCGCAACCTGTGGTCCCGCTCGGGGCCGCCGGGAGCCTCGCCGACCTGACCGGTGTCGGTAGGCGTCTGGAAGCGCCCGGCCGACCTGGACGAGGTCCCCCTGGCCCCCGGGGGACACCCCTTAGTTGGATGGGGGTGCTGTCCCGGGCACACATGCAACCCGCGGCCGCCTACCGACAGCCCCCGTCGCTCGATCGCTACTCCTTTCCAACATATGTCGGAGAAGCCGGGCGGTTGTGAAACCCCAGAAATGGTGTTGGTATTCGTCCAGACCCACCTCCGACACCTGAAAATGGTGGTCAAAAAAAACGTCGATTATACGAAGCGACATTTCTGGTCGGCGATTTTCCAGTTTTGCGCCTACCGCCATGTGGGGGTGGCAGTAGGCGTCGAAAAGTGCCTTCTCGACCGCTAGCGACACCACTACTTTATCGAGCTCTGGAGGCCCGCACACCGACCCGGGGGCCGCGGAGTCGACCCCGGGGGCCTCCGCCTCTCGCCGCCGCTCACTTGGACGCCTTCCGCAACCTGTGGTCCCGCTCGGGGCCGCCGGGAGCCTCGCCGACCTGACCGGTGTCGGTAGGCGTCTGGAAGCGCCCGGCCGACCTGGACGAGGTCCCCCTGGCCCCCGGGGGACACCCCTTAGTTGGATGGGGGTGCTGTCCCGGGCACACATGCAACCCGCGGCCGCCTACCGACAGCCCCCGTCGCTCGATCGCTACTCCTTTCCAACATATGTCGGAGAAGCCGGGCGGTTGTGAAACCCCAGAAATGGTGTTGGTATTCGTCCAGACCCACCTCCGACACCTGAAAATGGTGGTCAAAAAAAACGTCGATTATACGAAGCGACATTTCTGGTCGGCGATTTTCCAGTTTTGCGCCTACCGCCATGTGGGGGTGGCAGTAGGCGTCGAAAAGTGCCTTCTCGACCGCTAGCGACACCACTACTTTATCGAGCTCTGGAGGCCCGCACACCGACCCGGGGGCCGCGGAGTCGACCCCGGGGGCCTCCGCCTCTCGCCGCCGCTCACTTGGACGCCTTCCGCAACCTGTGGTCCCGCTCGGGGCCGCCGGGAGCCTCGCCGACCTGACCGGTGTCGGTAGGCGTCTGGAAGCGCCCGGCCGACCTGGACGAGGTCCCCCTGGCCCCCGGGGGACACCCCTTAGTTGGATGGGGGTGCTGTCCCGGGCACACATGCAACCCGCGGCCGCCTACCGACAGCCCCCGTCGCTCGATCGCTACTCCTTTCCAACATATGTCGGAGAAGCCGGGCGGTTGTGAAACCCCAGAAATGGTGTTGGTATTCGTCCAGACCCACCTCCGACACCTGAAAATGGTGGTCAAAAAAAACGTCGATTATACGAAGCGACATTTCTGGTCGGCGATTTTCCAGTTTTGCGCCTACCGCCATGTGGGGGTGGCAGTAGGCGTCGAAAAGTGCCTTCTCGACCGCTAGCGACACCACTACTTTATCGAGCTCTGGAGGCCCGCACACCGACCCGGGGGCCGCGGAGTCGACCCCGGGGGCCTCCGCCTCTCGCCGCCGCTCACTTGGACGCCTTCCGCAACCTGTGGTCCCGCTCGGGGCCGCCGGGAGCCTCGCCGACCTGACCGGTGTCGGTAGGCGTCTGGAAGCGCCCGGCCGACCTGGACGAGGTCCCCCTGGCCCCCGGGGGACACCCCTTAGTTGGATGGGGGTGCTGTCCCGGGCACACATGCAACCCGCGGCCGCCTACCGACAGCCCCCGTCGCTCGATCGCTACTCCTTTCCAACATATGTCGGAGAAGCCGGGCGGTTGTGAAACCCCAGAAATGGTGTTGGTATTCGTCCAGACCCACCTCCGACACCTGAAAATGGTGGTCAAAAAAAACGTCGATTATACGAAGCGACATTTCTGGTCGGCGATTTTCCAGTTTTGCGCCTACCGCCATGTGGGGGTGGCAGTAGGCGTCGAAAAGTGCCTTCTCGACCGCTAGCGACACCACTACTTTATCGAGCTCTGGAGGCCCGCACACCGACCCGGGGGCCGCGGAGTCGACCCCGGGGGCCTCCGCCTCTCGCCGCCGCTCACTTGGACGCCTTCCGCAACCTGTGGTCCCGCTCGGGGCCGCCGGGAGCCTCGCCGACCTGACCGGTGTCGGTAGGCGTCAGTCAAACTTGCTTAAGAGGCAAAGCCTCCTCACACCTTAAGAGAGTCACAGTTAGTCCCGCCGTTTACCCGTGGTCGTCGTCGTCGTCGTCGTCGTCGTCGGGGGTGCCGGTCGGTGTGTTTCGGCGTGTTTCTTTCTTACTTTAGCTCGCTCCTATAAGCTAACTCAGCAGCCCTGCTAAAATCAATTTATCATTATTTTCAATCTATCGAAAATCTTAATTTATTATTATTTTCCAACTATCGAAAATCTTAATAGAGTTGGGGTTTTTTGTTTGTTTTTTTTTTAAAATTCCATTGTAACAACAGACAGCCAGCAGCATGTGGTGTCGGTAGGCGTCTGGAAGCGCTTGAGGAGGCAGAGGAGTTGGCAAGCTCGCTAAACTGCCCGCTGGTGTGGTGGTGTCGGTAGAGGCGTCT
>NW_027633219.1:53910-67542 GCF_053919585.1 Euprymna scolopes
TCCGCCGCAATTCGACGCAAGCTTGATCAGAGGATGGACCAAGCTCTCCGAGAACCAGCTCAACCTGATTCTCCACCTTCGGCCGCCAACCCCGATCATCCACAGCTGGACTCAAAGAATCGCACTCCACAACCGTCTCCACCGCAGGAGAGCTCACACTATTAACACCCGCCGGAGACTTCTGCTTTGCCAGATGGATTAGGCGCTTCCTCACCGCTTCAGCAGAGCGGCCAAAGCGGGGAGAAATTGCGACACACAACTCCGCCTTCGTTCGATATCGATCCCTCATCTCGGACGCACAAGCTGACAAAAGAGTATCTTCCTCAGAACTCCAGGCCGAACCGGGACGGGCCCCAGCAACCCTGTCCTGGTTGAGATCTTCCGGGTGAGCATGCCTCCGGTGTTGGGATAAACCGCGACCAGAAGCAAACCCACGTCCACACGGGCACACAAAGGGGGAACGATTTCCATCATTATCCGACCCAGTCAATCGGTCGCTGAGGGTAGCAGTGTCCACGGAACCAGGGGGAACCGTGTTTTCTTTATTTACTTTCTTAGAGACCACTGCTATACCCACCCGACGGGAGGTCAGCCCACCGGGAGGGTTTGTTACACCCTCAGCCGTCAAATCTCAACTGTATTTTCAGCTTCGACAAAACGTTGCCCGACTCTCACCACGAGGAGGTGGTGCAACAAGAGAGTCAATAGTTACTCCCGCCGTTTACCCGCGCTTGGTTGAATTTCTTCACTTTGACATTCAGAGCACTGGGCAGAAATCACATCGTGTCTGTACGGGTCGACCGGCCACACGATGCTTTGTTTTAATTAGACAGTCGGATTCCCCCGGTCCGTACCAGTTCCGAGTTGACCGTTCGCTGCCGGACGAACGCCCCCACGCCGAGAGAGACGCTGAGCAACGGGCGAAGAGGGACGGACGCTGCCGCGAAGCAGCACCCGCCTTCACCCGAAGAGGGGCTGGAAGCCGTGGCGCTCCACGAAGACCCGGGCGAGGAGCCGTTTTGCTCGCCACCCGACGCGCCGGTAGCGACGAGGCGGTACCGCAGGCGGACGAGTCCCGTGGCGACGACGCAACCTTGAACCGGCCGCGACGAGGAGTTAGAAGGACGGAGAAGAGAGGGAGCATCGCGCGGACTGCGCAGGAGCGGAGGACGCCGCGTCGGAGGTGCCGACGAAGACCGCACCGGCAAAGCGACGACGACACGTCCGCAAGGCAGCCTCACCCCTTTTCGAGGAGGACGGAGACGTTGCGACGAACGGATTGGAGCCGCCCGCCGCCACCCCGACCCCGGAGCGAAGCACCCCGCAGAAAAGCCGCTTGAACCGCCGCCGCCAGAAAGACGACCCGCCGACGGTCCCCCGCCGTTTTTGGTCGACGCCACACTCCTGCCGCCCGACGGCGGACTCCCACCCGTATCGCTCTCCGACCCGCAACACACGCTCGCTTGACCGCGACCGCTCGACCGGAACACGCCGCCGCACAACGGACCGCCGCGGCCCCTATGCCTTCGCCGCAAAGCGCGAACGGAGCGAACGCTACAGCCCCGTACCGGTTCCTCGCTTCGCGCGGGCACGGCCCGACCGACCCGGTCCTCGGAGCCAATCCTTCTTCCGAAGGTACGGATCCATTTTGCCGACTTCCCTTACCTACATTGATGCCATCGACGAGAGGCTGTACACCTTGGAGACCTGCTGCGGATGGTGGGTACGGACCGACTCGAGAGCTGCGAAAACCGGACCCGGATTTTCCAGGGCCGCCGAAAGCGCACCGGACGCCGCCCGAGCCGCGGCGCTCTACAGGTACCTTTTCCGTATCTCCGGACGAGCCGATTCCACGGACATGGTCCTTTACGAAGAAGAGAGAACTCTTCCCGGGGCTCCCGGCGACGTCTCCGGGCTCGCTTGCGTCACCGCGGTTTCGCCCGGGAAGCGACGGGCGCCGCCGACATCGCTGCCGACAGCGTCGCCACCCCCGGGCCCTCTCCGAGTCCGGGTTCGGGAATATTAACCCGATTCCCTTTCGACGGGAGGCCGGCCGCTTTTTTTTTGTTTGGGCTTTTGATTCGATTCGATTCGATTCGCTTTCCTTTCACTTTCATAACGGATCCGGCGCCTTTCGGGAAGACTTTCGCCCGCGTCTTAGGACCGACTGACCCGTGCTCGACCGCCGTTGGCACGGAACCCTTCTCCACTTCGGTCTTCGAAGGTCTCGTTCGAATATTTGCTACTACCACCGAGATCTGCACCCGCGGTCGGCTCCACCCGGGCTCGCGCCCTAGGCTTCCGTGCTCGCCGCGGCGCCCTCCTACTCGTCGCGGCATCGTTTCGGCGCGAAAGTTCATCGCTCCTCGCCGCGACGGTCCGGCATCGGTCCGTCGCTCCAGCGCCATCCATTTTCGGGGCCGGTCGATTCGGCAGGTGAGTTGTTACACACTCCTTAGCGGATTCCGACTTCCGTGGCCACCGTCCTGCTGTCTATATCGACCGACACCCTTTCGGGGATCTCATGGGCGTCGCGTTAGGCACCTTAGCCGGACGTTTGGTTCATCCCACAGCGCCAGTTCTGCTTACCAAAAGTGGCCCACTTGGCACTCGCATTCGAGGTGACCAACCGCCCAGCGAAGCGTGCTGGCGGCGGCGGCCGGATGGGTCGGCTCCGTCGTTCGGGAGAGTCGGCCCGTTCCACCCGTTCCGAGTTCGAGAGTAGGTCGAGGCCGTGAACGGCCCCGGGGCCTCCAATCGTTCGCTTTACCGGATGGAATTGCGACGATCGAGCGCCAGCTATCCTGAGGGAAACTTCGGAGGGAACCAGCTACTAGACGGCTCGATTGGTCTTTCGCCCCTACACCCGGTTCCGACGATCGATTTGCACGTCAGAGGCGCTTCGGACTTCCACCAGAGTTTCCTCTGGCTTCATCCCGACCGGGCGTGGATCGCCATCTTTCGGGTCCCTGGTCGCTCGCTACGCCAGAGTCGGCCGAGTCGTACTCGGAAAAAGGGGAAACCGACCCGGGGGTGATGCGCCCGCGCGCAGCGCCTAAACTCGACGACAAAATAGGACTAGTTCAAGCCGCGGGATCTCACCGATGGGCGGAAGGAGGATATGGAAGCTGGCGCCCGGCAATTCCCCTTTTTGGAAGATGCGCCGGTCCCCTCTCGGGGAGGAGGGAAAAACAACCGCACGTCAGCCACGAGCCTTCCCTCTCCTATCTCTCTCGGGAAGAGAGAAAAAAGGAAAAGTTGCGGGCACCGCAGCAGCGACGGCGGAAGGCCGAAAACGCCGCGCCGGCGGGATCGGGCACGGCTCGGAGGCGGGTGAGGCGAGGAGAAGACGACGGCACGAGACCGACGACACCCCCCGACGACCCCCGGACGACTTTGCCACGACACCTCTCCCGATCGACGCCCTCCTACACGCTCTCTCGCTTTCGCTTCGCCTTCGGGGTTAGTCAGAGGTGGCCCCTACGACTCGCGAACGGCCAGGACTCCTCGGTCCGTGTTTCAAGACGGGTCGGGTGGGTTGCCGATGCACGTCGCTGACCCGGGGTGGCGGGCGGCTCGAGTAAAAAAGCGTCGCCGAGCGACCTCTCCGGAAACGGAAACGGGCGCGGGCGGGGTTGCCCCCGACAAGAACCCGAAACGTCGGCGAGGTGCGTGACGGCGAGGCCGCGCCAGTCCTATCCCGCCTCTCATCGCGCACGCGCCCGAGACGGTGGGGCGCCTAAGGAGCGACACACAGAGTGCGTCGCCCGCACGCGACTTCCGGCGGGATCAAAACGGACCGGCTCGCCACGTGTAACGGATCGTGTCAGATTTCCTCCGTTCCCGGCAGAAAGGGGCAGTTACGTTCGCGGGCCCGACGGCCGGTGGCCCCCGACTTCACAAGGTGGGAAGACGGGGGTTTTCAGGGTGATGAAACGCCTGCCGCCTACGGAAAAAAACCCGCGTGTTCGACCTGCACGCCGGGAACGGGTCGCGACGACGGACCGGAGGGGAAGTGCGTCCGGTGCCGGCCGCGCGGAGGTCGCGCCGAAGCGCCCGCGCCATGATTACGCCGAGCGATGAGAAGGGGACGGGTGCAGCGGAGTCGCGCGCGGAGGGAGCAGGAGGAAAGAAGAAGCGGCGGCGACGGATGCGGCGGGTTAGGGCCCGGCGGCAGCAGCGATCGAGAGGACGAGTCCCCTCCGTCGCAGCCAACCGACGCAGCCACCTACCGACGCCGCGGTCGTCACCACGTTTCCCTTCCCGCTATCCACGCGGCCCGTCTCCTTCGTCGGCGACGCGGGCACAAAAGCTGGCCCGCGGAGAACGAGTTCCCCGCGGACACGACGAACGACGACCTGTGCCGCGACGGCCTCTCTTTCAAGAACACACATCGAGTTTGGGCTCGAGCCTAGGCAGCACCGGACTGAGTCCCCCCGCGATCGCGGTGAGCGGTCCCACCCGTTTACCCCTGGGCGGTTTCACGTTCTCTTGAACTCTCTCTCCAAAGTTCTTTTCAACTTTCCCTCACGGTACTTGTCGACTATCGGACTCGTCCCGGTATTTAGCCTTGGATGGAGCTTACCACCCGATTTGGGCTGCGTTCCCAAGCAACCCGACTCTCGGATCGAAGGCCGTCGCTCGCCGTCCGCACCGAATGGGCCTGGCACCCGCCGCGGGCGGCCCCGATCGAGGGAACTCCGAACTATGCGAGACGAAAACGAACGGCTGCCTTCGACCCATGCGCCACACGTCCCGAAGCCTTTAACTTGCGACGGGATTCGGCGTTGGGCTTCTCCCGGTTCACTCGCCGTTACTAAGGGAATCCCGGTTGGTTTCTTTTCCTCCGCTTAGCGATATGCTTAAGTTCAGCGGGTCGTCTCGTCCGAGCCGAGGGCGGCGGTTTTTAGTAGAGTGTGGTGTTTGGAGGAGAGGAATCTCGATCGGTACCCTCCGTGTGACGACGGCTGGCCGATATAGCGCCCGTCCGACCGAAAATGAAGAAGCCAACAATTAAAAAAAAAGCGTGGGTCCTCCCCATCCGACGTTGCCTACGACGCGGCCACCTTTTTACGGTGCGACGGCCGTGCTCGTCGCGCTGCTCGAGGCGTCGCTGAGAGACACCTTCATGAGGCAGAGAGCGAGACGAGCAGGCGGCGCTTACGTCGGCAGTCGGTTAGGTCGGTGCTTTTTTTTTTGTTTTGTTCTCCCTTCGGCTGCTTTCGGACAGACTCCTCCTGCTCCTCCTCCACAGTGTTTCTTCACGCGGTCGAAAAGGGAAAAGACTCCGCGGTCTGCCAGCGGGAGACGAAGGAGGAGGCCGGAGAGGGTTTTAAAAAAAAAAAAGACATTGAAAGGAGTCAATTCTTTTTTTATTTTTCTTCCCCCTCGTCACTCGCTCCTGCGACGTCCCGGTTACCACCGTGCCGAGGACCGGGCGGGCACGGGGACGGCAAGATGTCGTTTCGTTAACGGAGAAAGACATGTAACGTTCCGCCTCTCGACCGGACGTGGCCCCGAGACAAGGGATCTCGGGGCCGCAATGTGCGTTCGAGGTGTCGATGTTCACTGAGTCCTGCAATTCGCATCAGTTCTCGCGGCTGGCCGCGCTCTTCATCGACGGACGAGCCGAGTGATCCCCCGTCCAGGGTTCAGCACTTGGGTTTTTTATATTAGTTTTTGTTTATATAGATTTAGTAGTGTGCGAGGAGGTCTGTGCGAGGAGGCGTGACGGCATTGCAATGTCGCGAGTAGTTTGTTTTTAGCTAGCGGCGGTGGCACAGCGGCTGCAAAAAAAACAAAAAACGATAAAGCGGCGACAAGGCAAAGAAGAAGCGGCCATCACTTGCGGTGGGCGAAAAAACAAACAGGTGGTAAGACGCGGAAGCAAGCAAGAAGAGCTGGGGCTTTAAAAACCTCCGCGTCACCACAAATCTATCTCTCGCTCCGCCTTTTATAGGTTTGTTTGCGCGCATTCGAGGCGTTGACGCCGACAGACAGAGGAGGTAGGCCGGAAAACAACAAACCAGTCTCGAACGGGAAAACGGTAATGATCCTTCCGCAGGTTCACCTACGGAAACCTTGTTACGACTTTTACTTCCTCTAAACGATCGGGTTCGGTCGTCTTCTCCAGGCATCGAACGCCGAGGCGTAGATGCACGAGTGTCGTGACGGACACGTCGCGCACTGCCCGGCGGCGTCGTCGGCCAGATCCGAGGACCTCACCGGACCGTTCGATCGGTAGTAGCGACGGGCGGTGTGTACAAAGGGCAGGGACGTGATCGACGCGGGCTGTTGACCCGCGCCTACCGGGAATTCCTCGTTCACGGGGTTGGTTACAGGCCCCGATCCCTATCACGGGAGGTGGTTCAGAGGTTTCCCAACCCTCTCGGGCCGGGGCGAAGTCCCCGCTGATACCTCCAGTGTAGCGCGCGTGCGGCCCCGGACATCTAAGGGCATCACAGACCTGTTATCGCTCCGCCTCGTGTGGCTTTCTGCCACCCGTCCCTCTAAGAAGTGCGTGAGAAAACCGACCCGGACCCGAGCGCCACGGAGGACGCCGAGCCCGCCGTAAAAATCACTGACATCGGCGCACTAGTTAGCAGGCCGGAGTCTCGTTCGTTATCGGAATCAACCAGACGGATCGCTCCACCAACTAAGAACGGCCATGCACCACCACCCACCGAATCGAGAAAGAGCTATCGATCTGTCAATCCTACCGGTGTCCGGACCGGGTGAGTTTTCCCGTGTTGAGTCAAATTAAGCCGCAGGCTCCACTCCTGGTGGTGCCCTTCCGTCAATTCCTTTAAGTTTCAGCTTTGCAACCATACTCCCCCCGGAACCGAACTCTGGTTTCCCGCAGGCTACCCGCCGGGTCATGGAAGCGAACGCCGGCGGATCGCCGGTCGGCATCGTTTACGGTCGGAACTACGACGGTATCTGATCGTCTTCGAACCTCCGACTTTCGCTCTTGATCGAGGAAAACGTGCTTGCCACACGCCATCGCTGCAGTTCGTCTTGCGACGATCCAAGAATTTCACCTCTAACGTCGCAATACGAGTGGCCCCGACCGCTCCCTTCGATCATTGCCTCGCCGTAGACGGAGACCGACAGACGTAGACGAGGCCCTCTTCCATCATTCCATGCTTATCGTATGCAAGCTTGAACAGCCCGCTCTGAGCACTCTAATTTTTTCAAAGTGAACGTACCGGCCGCCGCGGACACTCGGTTAAGAGCACCCTTGGAGGAGAAACCGCCGACCGCAACACGCGCGCAGACAAGACACGAAGCAGGGACTCGGAGCGGACCGGGGGGTTCAAAAAAAAAGAGGAACGCGCGGAAAGGGAGAGGGAGAGAAGCGCGGGGGTCAGAGTGCGGGGATGCGAATGAACACACCCAAACACACACACGTAGCACCCCCCCGTTAGACTACTCCCGGAACCGAACCGACGACCACTTGTTTTTTTTTTTCCCGGATCCCGATCACGACCTCCTCGTCCACCTCGCCGGCAGGACCGCGTGGCGGGTATGCTAGCGGTTGACACCGGCGGAAAGGGCCGGGAATGCGAACGGACGACCAAAGTCAACGACGGACGATGGCGCCGCCGCCCCGGGGCCGCTTGCGCGACCACGAACCCGAGTTCGGACTACGAGCTTTTTAACCGCAACAACTTTAATATACGCTACCGGAGCTGGAATTACCGCGGCTGCTGGCACCAGACTTGCCCTCCGGTTGGTCCTCGTTAACGGATTTGAAGTGTACTCATTCCGATCGCGGGGCCTCGACAGAGTCCCGCGTCGTTATTTTTCGTCACTACCTCCCCGTGCCGGGAGTGGGTAATTTGCGCGCCTGCTGCCTTCCTTGGATGTGGTAGCCGTTTCGCATGCTCCCTCTCCGGAATCGAACCCCGATTCCCCGTTACCCGTAGTAACCACGGTAGGCACTTAACCGACCGTCGACAGTTGATAGGGCGGACCCTCGAGAGACCCGTCGCCGGGCGTGAAAGCTCGTGCGATCGACCAGTGAGTTATCCAGAGTCACCAAAGCGGAGCGCGCCGCCCTATGAGCCCCGCCACCGAACGGACCCGCGAGCGGGAACGCCGACGACGGGAGGACGGAATGACGCGCATCGGTCTCAGT
This sequence comes from Euprymna scolopes, assembly GCF_053919585.1. Classification (NCBI taxonomy): domain Eukaryota; kingdom Metazoa; phylum Mollusca; class Cephalopoda; order Sepiida; family Sepiolidae; genus Euprymna; species Euprymna scolopes. The sequence goes on from NW_027633219.1 coordinate 62,051, forward strand.
CTAATATGTAGCGCCGCGACCCGGAACGGCCGACGCGGGTGCCAGCGCGCGAGGCGTGGCGACGACGGCGCGCCGACCGATCGCGGCCTGTGTCACATGTATTAGCTCTAGAATTGCCACAGTTATCCATCGCCTCCGAGGAGGAATACGGTCCCGAGGATTAGGTCCGGTTCCTGAGCCATTCGCGGTTTCGCCCGTTCTAATGCGTGGCGTGAACTTACACTTGCATGGCTTAAGCTTTGAGACAAGCATATGACTACTGGCAGGATCAACCAGGTATCGTTGGAATTTGGGACTTTGTTTCGACAGAACGACAGACCGACCGACCGACCGACCGACATAAGACAGACAACTACAACGACGGGCACGTGTTTATTTGTTTTTCGAGGAGGTTCGCCGTCAGTAGAAGCGCGCTGCCCGCGCTGATGGCCTCTTTTTTGTTTCTCCCCTGACTTGGACCGAGACCGAGACTCAAAGAACGAAAGCGACCAACGTCGACAACAACAACGACAACGGCACCCTTGACAGCGATACATACGACAAACGACAAGCAGCACGACGGCAGTGCACACGGACATCGAGGGTCAAGGTGCAGACTGAACTCGCCGAGGTCGTCGTCATCGTGGTCGCCATCGATTCCGTCTCGTCGTCGTCGTCGTCAACGTCCACGTCACAGCCGGCCGAGAAGAGAGAACAGACGACAGCGTCGACAACAACAACATCGACAACGGCACCCTTGACAGCGATACATACGACAAACGACAAACAGCACGACGGCAGTGCACACGGACATCGGAGGTCAAGGTGCAGACTGGAATCGTCGAGGTCGTCGTCATCGTGGTCGCCATCGATGCCGTCTCGTCGTCGTCGTCGTCGTCTTCGTCGTCGTCGTCGTCATCAACGTACCAACCGACCGAGACGAGAGAGCAAGCAACAACGTCGACAACAACAACGACAACGGCACCCTTGACAGCGATACATACGACAAACGACAAACAGCACGACGGCAGTGCACACGGACATCGGAGGTCAAGGTGCAGACTGAACTCGTCGAGGTCGTCGTCATCGTGGTCGCCATCGATGCCGTCTCGTCGTCGTCGTCGTCTCCGTCGTCGTCGTCGTCGTCGCCAACGTCAACGTCAACATCACAGCCGTCATCGGGGAGGAGCTGGACCAGGGCAGCGGCGGCGTAAATTTTCCCGTCACCTTCGTCGTCGCCTTCGTCGACCGACCGACCGACCGGCGTCGTGTTCGTGCTCGGAAAACCGAGGAGAGACAACGTGCACATGGCGCGTTCTCGCAAGCGGCTCCTCGGTCCGATTTTTTTGGGCGGCTTTTTCGAGCTTTTTTTTTTTCTCACCCTTTCGTCCGTGCGACGGCGAACGTTAGGGGAAAAAAAAAAAAAAAAAAAACGACAACAACGCGGCGGACCGGGCGAACAACATCGTCGACACACACGACATTGACGACCGGTCCCCCTTTTCACAATCGCATCGAGATAAAAACGAACGAGTCCGATTCGAGCACCGAGTCGCGAGCGGGAGGACTGTCGGTGCAAGTATCGATCACTGACGTGAGCGCTTCGCCGGACAGAGGATGGCTCATCCGGCAGCCGTGCAAATCGACGGTATGGGAAGAACGAACAAGAAGAGCAACGACTTGATCGGCGGCTTGGGAACTGCGGACGGTGAAAACGGGTTAATCGACTGCGACCACGACTGCTCGATCGATCTTCTTTGGCGCTAACAAAGGTGGAGGTGGCGCAAGAAGGGACTAGCGCTATCACCGTCCACGTATCAGAAGATGCGGCGGCAGACGTCGACGCTTATGCGTTGTCGGACGAGAAGTCGCTGCAGCACGTGTACCGCGAGCGGGACGTCCAAGGTTTTGCCAGACGGAAAGAAATCGGGTGTCAGCGAACGTTCACACGGCTGTGAGATCGGACGCTGACAGGAGTAGGAGGCGGCAGGCAGGCGGCGGTTACGGCGGCGGCGCCTGCTGCTGCTCATCCTCCTGTTTGCTGCGGCGACTTCCAGGACGGGAGAGCATCGAACAACGTACGTATGGTTACAAGGGGATCAGGATCTACATAGTGCATCCCCCGCGGCTATTTTTGTTTGTTTGTTCGCTCGTTCGTTAATTCGTTCGTTCGTTCGTTCGTTCGTTACAATGTACGTTTTTCCGTTCGACGGCGGCAGAGAGCGGCGGCGTTTCTCCCTAATCCGGAGGATTTATCGGTCGCACAGCGATGGGTCGTTCGGCCGATCATCGAAAGATTCGCAGGTAGTGGTTGAATGGCAGAACGGCAGCAACAACAGCGGCGGCTGAGAGCGGCGAACGCTGAGGCGGAAGCAGAAGCTGCAGCAAACGTATCGGCTAAACATGGTGGACATAGATATGGCTGACGACGCGGGTACCACGACGACTATGGAACCAGGAAAAGGAGCCGTTAGTTGTTCCAACATATCGTTCGACACGTCGAGCAGCCCTAGGTCCACGGAGAAGCACACACACGTACCACGTATTATAACCTAACGACGATGAGCGGGCGCACGGTTGGCAGGAACGAAGGCGGCGGATCAAAACAAGTTGGAGCGCGGGGCGACAGCGATAACGGTGACAGCCCTAGGCGGCGGAGATGCCACTTTCTGACGCCTTTGCGACAAGCCCGTAGAGACGTTCCGGACCACCACGAGGCAAAGAGTCGCTGCTCCGACGAACCGACACACCAAAGTGTGCTTCCTACCGAACATGTTTTATAAAACTTTCAAACTGGAAAACCCCAGAAATGGTGTTGGTATTTGTCCAGACCCACCTCCGACACCTGAAAATGGTGGTCAAAAAAAACGTCGATTATACGAAGCGACATTTCTGGTCGGCGATTTTCCAGTTTTACGCCTACTGCCACATGGGGATGTCGGTAGGCGTCGCAAAGTGCCTTCTCGTAGGCTAGGCACACCAGGACTTTGTCATTTTTTTCCCCCTCGACATTCCTGGTCCGGTCTATTCCGATTTTACACCTACCGCCATGTGGGGGTGGCAGTAGGCGTCGAAAAGTGCCTTCTCGACCGCTAGCGACACCACTACTTTATCGAGCTCTGGAGGCCCGCACACCGACCCGGGGGCCGCGGAGTCGACCCCGGGGGCCTCCGCCTCTCGCCGCCGCTCACTTGGACGCCTTCCGCAACCTGTGGTCCCGCTCGGGGCCGCCGGGAGCCTCGCCGACCTGACCGGTGTCGGTAGGCGTCTGGAAGCGCCCGGCCGACCTGGACGAGGTCCCCCTGGCCCCCGGGGGACACCCCTTAGTTGGATGGGGGTGCTGTCCCGGGCACACATGCAACCCGCGGCCGCCTACCGACAGCCCCCGTCGCTCGATCGCTACTCCTTTCCAACATATGTCGGAGAAGCCGGGCGGTTGTGAAACCCCAGAAATGGTGTTGGTATTCGTCCAGACCCACCTCCGACACCTGAAAATGGTGGTCAAAAAAAACGTCGATTATACGAAGCGACATTTCTGGTCGGCGATTTTCCAGTTTTGCGCCTACCGCCATGTGGGGGTGGCAGTAGGCGTCGAAAAGTGCCTTCTCGACCGCTAGCGACACCACTACTTTATCGAGCTCTGGAGGCCCGCACACCGACCCGGGGGCCGCGGAGTCGACCCCGGGGGCCTCCGCCTCTCGCCGCCGCTCACTTGGACGCCTTCCGCAACCTGTGGTCCCGCTCGGGGCCGCCGGGAGCCTCGCCGACCTGACCGGTGTCGGTAGGCGTCTGGAAGCGCCCGGCCGACCTGGACGAGGTCCCCCTGGCCCCCGGGGGACACCCCTTAGTTGGATGGGGGTGCTGTCCCGGGCACACATGCAACCCGCGGCCGCCTACCGACAGCCCCCGTCGCTCGATCGCTACTCCTTTCCAACATATGTCGGAGAAGCCGGGCGGTTGTGAAACCCCAGAAATGGTGTTGGTATTCGTCCAGACCCACCTCCGACACCTGAAAATGGTGGTCAAAAAAAACGTCGATTATACGAAGCGACATTTCTGGTCGGCGATTTTCCAGTTTTGCGCCTACCGCCATGTGGGGGTGGCAGTAGGCGTCGAAAAGTGCCTTCTCGACCGCTAGCGACACCACTACTTTATCGAGCTCTGGAGGCCCGCACACCGACCCGGGGGCCGCGGAGTCGACCCCGGGGGCCTCCGCCTCTCGCCGCCGCTCACTTGGACGCCTTCCGCAACCTGTGGTCCCGCTCGGGGCCGCCGGGAGCCTCGCCGACCTGACCGGTGTCGGTAGGCGTCTGGAAGCGCCCGGCCGACCTGGACGAGGTCCCCCTGGCCCCCGGGGGACACCCCTTAGTTGGATGGGGGTGCTGTCCCGGGCACACATGCAACCCGCGGCCGCCTACCGACAGCCCCCGTCGCTCGATCGCTACTCCTTTCCAACATATGTCGGAGAAGCCGGGCGGTTGTGAAACCCCAGAAATGGTGTTGGTATTCGTCCAGACCCACCTCCGACACCTGAAAATGGTGGTCAAAAAAAACGTCGATTATACGAAGCGACATTTCTGGGTCGGCGATTTTCCAGTTTTGCGCCTACCGCCATGTGGGGGTGGCAGTAGGCGTCGAAAAGTGCCTTCTCGACCGCTAGCGACACCACTACTTTATCGAGCTCTGGAGGCCCGCACACCGACCCGGGGGCCGCGGAGTCGACCCCGGGGGCCTCCGCCTCTCGCCGCCGCTCACTTGGACGCCTTCCGCAACCTGTGGTCCCGCTCGGGGCCGCCGGGAGCCTCGCCGACCTGACCGCGGTGTCGGTAGGCGTCAGTCAAACTTGCTTAAGAGGCAAAGCCTCCTCACACCTTAAGAGAGTCACAGTTAGTCCCGCCGTTTACCCGTGGGTCGTCGTCGTCGTCGTCGTCGTCGTCGTCGGGGGTGCCGGTCGGTGTGTTTCGGCGTGTTTCTTTCTTACTTTAGCTCGCTCCTATAAGCTAACTCAGCAGCCCTGCTAAAATCAATTTATCATTATTTTCAATCTATCGAAAATCTTAATTTATTATTATTTCCAACTATCGAAAATCTTAATAGAGTTGGGGTTTTTTGTTTGTTTTTTTTTAAAATTCCATTGTAACAACAGACAGCCAGCAGCATGTGGTGTCGGTAGGCGTCTGGAAGCGCTTGAGGAGGCAGAGGAGTTGGCAAGCTCGCTAAACTGCCCGCTGGTGTGGTGTGTCGGTAGAGGCGTCTTGAATATACCCGGTCGCTCGACGACGACGACGGCTAGGTGGCCGAGGAGGAGGACTACCTACCTACCTACCTACCTACCTACCTAGCTAGCTAGCTAGCCGAATAGCCGTGGTAGTCGTCAGTCAAACTTGCTTAAGAGGCGGCAAAGTCCCGCCGTTTACCCGTGGTCGTCGTCGGGGGTGCCGGTCGGTGTGTTTCGGCGTGTTTCTTTCTTACTTTAGCTCGCTCCTATAAGCTAACTCAGCAGCCCTGCTAAA
>NW_027633220.1:0-52500 GCF_053919585.1 Euprymna scolopes
TAGAGAAAGTTCATCTGTTGAAACGATGAAAACCATCTGATTATCCAAGGAATGCTGGGAGTTTTTTTAAAGTGACATACATTTATATAAAACCAGCCTCACTCTCTCATACCAACCAGAACAGGGTGTAGACAGCTGGAGGTTAGGTTGGATGCAGGAACTGCCAGGTTAGGGTTAACATCCTTCTACATACAGTTCCTTGTATTGCCAAATGGTGAAACCCATCTAATATTGGCCAAGCTCAACGTTGCTTAACTTTGATGATCTAATAAGACTGATGTGTCAAAGGGATTATGTCAACATAATCATTTTTTAATGAATGTTTATTTAATCATTAGAATTTTCTGAACATCTTTAATTGAGAATCTCATGTCAATTTAAATTTTTTTAAAATCACCGAATATATAATCTAGTATATATATATATATATATATATATATATATATATATATATATATATATATATATATATATATATATATACTAGTTGTACCCGGCCATGCGTTGCTGTGGCTCAGTTTGTTAAAATGGAACACATTCCTCAAGAAAAATTGCATTTTGTTTGTTTATTTACTTTTATTATTTTTTGCAATTTTTTTAATCAATAAAAGTTGTTATTTTTTTCCCCAAAAAAAGATTAATTTTTTACCATAAATTGTTAGGTGAAAGTTTTTTTTTCCGGAAAACTTGCATTTTTTTTTAAAAGAAATTTGGAAGTAAACGTTTCTCTTTGAAAACGGAATTTTTATTATAAAAAGAACAGATGAATGCTTTACACGAACACTGTAAATAGTTAGGTGACAGTAGAGAAAAGTTTGATTCTTTTTTTCAAGAGAATGTACAAATTATTATTTTTTTTAACAGATGTTCAGAAAATAAACAGAAAAATACTTCCATCATTAATTATGCAAAAAAATAAATAAAATGTTGATTTAGTGTTTCAACATTATGCTTATAAATTACGATAAAACTTGCTGAGTATGCGCTGTTTTATGGTGGTTGTAAAAATGGAACGGAAACTTAAATTTTGCTCTGTTTTAATCTTTCTTAATTTTTGAATTGTGCCCCCCCCAAACGAATATATATATATAATCAAAACAGTAACATTCAACAATTGTACTTTATGTATATAAAACACAAAATATTAAAAAAAAAAAAAAGTTAATAACGAAAGGGAAATAATTCCATGTAAACAATGAGTTGGACGTAATGTAAAAATGTACCAAATTTAAAAGGGAACGAAATTCAAATTTCCATTCCATTTTTACAACAACTATAAAGCAGAGCATTCTATGCAAATTTTACCTAACTTACTGTATTAATGCTATTTTTTAAGCAAAAAAAAAAAAATATTTAGGTTTGGCTATAAATTCCTAAACTCATTTCACCCTAATAATTTAGGTGACTGAAATAGGAATCTAATTGAATCTTTAATTTCCTGAATAGTATGCGAGAAATTCATTTTTCTTTGAGTTATATCGAATTCATTAATACGGACTTTAGGGGCTTTTTTCGTAATGTTCCTGTAAAAATTATTTTTTATTGTTACAAATTACGATGCTTTATTTATATAAAAAAAGCAAAAATAAATTCTTGCGTTTTTTATTTACTACTGAAAACCATAACTTTAGTAAAGGTATTTTTTGTTGAAACAAAATAAAACATTTTCACTAAGAGTTAAGTAAAAAGGATTAGTTCATTATATTTTGCGATCATTATTTGATAAATACTGAAATTTTCATTAAAATTGGTTAATTTCCTGATTTTTGGTGAATTTTTAAGTAAAGTCAAAATGTTTATACACTTTGAGCGTCGGCATTCATTTTGTCTGTACCTACCATTTTTCAATGAATATTTGATAGGAAAGCGACCACGTGTGGTTAATTTAAATTAAATTTTAATCACATGGTTACATTATCAATAATCATGTGATTAAACCCATTGAAAAGATACCGATATTGTAAACACATTCTGTTTACATTAAGCCTGTAGTAGTGAGACCAAAATAGTGTTGGCAACTGAGATTAAAAAAAAACTGCAAGATCAGGAGAAAGAAATGTCCAGAAAATTGCTAGATTTTTAACTCTTATCGTCTGAAATTTTCAAAAATCGCTAATTCACCCCCCCAAAAAAAAACCTTCATATTTTAACTTCCTACCAAAAAAAATTATAAATATAGTATATTCAATATATAAAATGTTCCGTGTTTTCTCACTATATGTTTCTGGAATTATATTGAAGCGGTTAGCTTCCCAGAAGGCTTACATATTTTATCAGCTAGTTTTACCTGTTTTTTCAGATAGGGTATTTTTGGGGTTTTTTGCAAGAAACAAATCATAAACTCAAACTTTTTATAATAAAGGTTAAATTGAAATATACTGCAAATTAAACATCACAATAATGGTGCAACATATTTTGAAATTAGAAAAATAAAAAAACAAAAAAAACTTTTTTAGCATGTTAAAAGTATTTAGGTTGGTAGATAATTAAATTCTACTGTATTGGTATAAGTTTTGTTTTTTTTTGCTGTTGTTTCTTGCTTTTTACAATTTTCGACTGAATACTTCTAAATTAAGCGGGGTTGCTTAGATCGTATTTTAAACTAAACTTCGGAGGTTGGAATGCCTCCTCCCCACCAAAAATGTACTTGGAAAAATCGATTTTATAGCGAGATTTAAGAACAGTTAGCCGAAAAAAAAGGTGAAAAACAAAACGAATAATCAATAAATAATTGTTACCAAAGGCAATAAATGCTACTTTTTTTTACTTACATGAATGAATTTATTTTATGTTTTAAAGTATTTTCAAGCGCTTTTCTTTATATTTTAACCAAAAATTGCGGGTGCGTGGGTGCCAAATATCTCCAGATTTTCTAGAATTCCCCGCTAGATTGCAAACGAAATCTCCAGATCTAGCAGGAAAACCGCTAAATTGGAAACACTGGTCACGTGACGGGAAGCGGTAATAAATAATTGTCCCTAAATAAAATAAATGCCCTATCGGTACAAAGCAAACCACCTATTTATTTAAGAAAAATTAAGTATGATGTTATAATTAAAAAGAATATATAAAAACACACATGGATATAGTAAACATATTATACCAAAATGTGGAAGCCATCCGTCCAGTGGTTCTTTAGACTATTAATTGCGAACGAACCAATAGTTACATTTATATATATATATATATATATAAGGGAAAACGGTCGCGTGTATTTTTGTATGTCCAAGAAAGTTTTTGTTTTGGAGGGGGGAGTCTCGAGAGGGTTACTATTTTTTAGAACTTTTTATATACTCCCTAGATTATAATATGTACGATTTGCAAACGGACATCGTATCTACATTTATTTTGATCAACTTTTATAAAATTCCCCCTATTCCTTTCTTTCGCGTGTTTGCTCGTCTTTTTCGTATAAATAAAGCAAAACTCATTGAAGCAAAACCGTCTGCAGCCTTTCGTGTCGGGACGTCTTGAAAGCAATTACCTTTGATCAATGTGGGAAACACCCTTCATATCAAACAATTGGTATTCATTTGGAGAGCTGGTTTTCCTCAACATCGTGTGGAAGCAAAAACTGGCCTGCAGCCAACCTTCATTTCTGTGCCTGCGTGATTCTTAACATATTCACTTCAAGTGAACTTTTTGATTAAGATTGATAAATTTGAATGGTTTTTTCACTTCCTCTCGCGTCGTAGCGCAGTGATAAGATCTCAGCTTTTCTTTCACTTTCTTTTCCGCCTTCGCGTCACGAGTCCGAGTCTGCCTGCCTACTAACACTTTTTTTCTTTTACACAAACACCCAGGCAATGCCGGGCACCTCCGCTAGTTATATATAAAGCAAAGTTGTTTATATGTGTGCCATAGCATCAAGAGCCAAACAAGCACTGTCTTTATATTAGAAGTTGTTGAACCTTTTTTAAGCTCATTATTCAAAATTTAAAGCACATAATTTACATGCATTGTACGTCTTACTTTATTTTAAAGAATGGAATTATTGTAAATTTATATAGAGAAATCCCTGTGCACATAAAAACTATAAAATACAAACTTAACAATATTTTCATTTTTTCAGTTGCCATATTAGTAAGGTGTTCACTTTCATTTCAGTTTTAAGTCAGATTTCTGAGTTCAAAACATTTTTTTTTGCGATAGCATTATCATCATCATAAATAATATAAAATATGAATAATTTTTTTTTTTTACTTTCTAATTAGAACTGATGTTATTTTTCATGTAAATCATTCCAGACATGGCATGAAGCCATTTGATGTTAAGGAGCTAATAAAAATACTACTTTAAGGTAAAAAATTAGTCAACAATAAGTGTTAGATTTACAGTTTATTGACTTTTCTGAAAAAGTGAATCTCTGTGAATCATGGTTGGTTTTAAAACACCTGGCATTGATGAGTACTTCAGTTAATACTAATATATATAGATGAGATTCTTCCAAATATTTAATCAGGTAAACCCCAAGAATGTCCTTATAATTTTTTACCATTATTTCTTAAATTACCCAGTTTCTTCTTAAAATAATTTACCTCAGTATTATTTTAAGCTAATTAGGCAGTTTGCTCTGAAATTTAGTTTTTGAACATTTTCTTCTTCTCAATGCAAGTGTTAAATATCCTGTCATGTGTACTAAAAGAGTAATTTACCAGGAGCAGGCCAGAAGGAAACAACACGCCATCTTAAAAAGTAAAATAATCGTTGGTTGGGATATGAATAAAACAATTATTGATTGGAATCACCTACAAAAGTCAGACATTTGTCAACCAGTGGCTGATATCTAAGTTGCTATTTCCCTCACCTCTAGGATACTTAAAACTCGATCATGGTTCACAGAGATAGACTTTTCCAGAGAAGTCAATAACCTGAGTAAATCTATATATGTATGTAGTCCTGTGGTTTGTTTTCAGTTCTCATTGTATTTTAATTGTGAAACAGAGCTCCCATCAGAGAAGAGGAAAATGTAATAATAGATTTTTGGTTTGGTTATGTTTTGTAGCATACACAATCCTTTTAAGATTATTTAATGTTAAATCCAGTAATTTTGGGAAAAAAATTTTATACTTCAAATTCTTTATAGCCTCAAATATTCACAGAGTAATTTTGGAAAAAGCTTTTAGACGTAAAATATTTATTCATGGGGTTTGGTTTGGTTGTTTGGTAAAAGAAAATTTTTGCTTTTGCAGAATATGATTGAGTTTTGCTATGAGAAAGAAAAAAAAAAACAATAACATCAGCGTTTGGTATGTTTTAGGTCAGGAAGCCAGTACCATCAGACAGCCTGATCAGATAGTTTGAAAAGTTTTGATTGAATTGTAAATAGTACCTTCAGACAGCGTGATCTGATAGTTTGAAAAGTTTTGATTGAATTGTAAATAGTACCTTCAGACAGCCTGATCTGATAGTTTGAAAAGTTTTGATTGAATTGTAAATAGTACCTTCACACAGCCTGATCTGATAGTTTGAAAAGTTTTGATTGAATTGTAAATATACCTTCACACAGCCTTATCTGATAGTTTGAAAAGTTTTGATTGAATTGTAAATAGTACCTTCACACAGCCTGATCTGATAGTTTGAAAAGTTTTGATTGAATTGTAAATAGTACCTTCACACAGCCTGATCTGATAGTTTGAAAAGTTTTGATTGAATTGTAAATAGTACCTTCAGACAGCCTGATCTGATAGTTTGAAAAGTTTTGATTGAATTGTAAATAGTACCTTCACACAGCCTGATCTGATAGTTTGAAAAGTTTTGATTGAATTGTAAATAGTACCTTCAGACAGCCTGATCTGATAGTTTGAAAAGTTTTGATTGAATTGTAAATAGTACCTTCACACAGCCTGATCTGATAGTTTGAAAAGTTTTGATTGAATTGTAAATAGTACCTTCAGACAGCCTGATCTGATAGTTTGAAAAGTTTGATTGAATTGTAAATAGTACCTTCACACAGCCTGATCTGATAGTTTGAAAAGTTTTGATTGAATTGTAAATAGTACCTTCAGACAGCCTGATCTGATAGTTTGAAAAGTTTTGATTGAATTGTAAATAGTACCTTCACACAGCCTGATCTGATAGTTTGAAAAGTTTTGATTGAATTGTAAATAGTACCTTCACACAGCCTGATCTGATAGTTTGAAAAGTTTTGATTGAATTGTAAATAGTACCTTCACACAGCCTGATCTGATAGTTTGAAAAGTTTTGATTGAATTGTAAATAGTACCTTCAAACAGCCTGATCTGATAGTTTGAAAAGTTTTGATTGAATTGTAAATAGTACCTTCAGACAGCGTGATCTGATAGTTTGAAAAGTTTTGATTGAATTGTAAATAGTACCTTCAGACAGCCTGATCTGATAGTTTGAAAAGTTTTGATTGAATTGTAAATAGTACCTTCAGACAACCTGATCTGATAGTTTGAAAAGTGTTGATTGAATTGTAAATAGTACCTTCAGACAGCCTTATCTGATAGTTTGAAAAGTTTTGATTGAATTGTAAATAGTACCTTCACACAGCCTTATCTGATAGTTTGAAAAGTTTTGATTGAATTGTAAATAGTACCTTCACACAGCCTGATCTGATAGTTTGAAAAGTGTTGATTGAATTGTAAATAGTACCTTCACACAGCCTGATCTGATAGTTTGAAAAGTTTTGATTGAATTGTAAATAGTACCTTCACACAGCCTGATCTGATAGTTTGAAAAGTTTTGATTGAATTGTAAATAGTACCTTCACACAGCCTGATCTGATAGTTTGAAAAGTGTTGATTGAATTATAAATAGTACCTTCACACAGCCTGATCTGATAGTTTGAAAAGTTTTGATTGAATTGTAAATAGTACCTTCAGACAGCCTGATCTGATAGTTTGAAAAGTTTTGATTGAATTGTAAATAGTACCTTCAGACAGCGTGATCTGATAGTTTGAAAAGTTTTGATTGAATTGTAAATAGTACCTTCAGACAGCCTTATCTGATAGTTTTAAAAGTTTTGATTGAATTGTAAATAGTACCTTCACACAGCCTTATCTGATAGTTTGAAAAGTTTTGATTGAATTGTAAATAGTACCTTCACACAGCCTGATCTGATAGTTTTGAAAAGTTTTGATTGAATTGTAAATAGTACCTTCAGACAGCCTTATCTGATAGTTTTAAAAGTTTTGATTGAATTGTAAATAGTACCTTCACACAGCCTGATCTGATAGTTTGAAAAGTTTTGATTGAATTGTAAATAGTACCTTCAGAACAGCCTTATCTGATAGTTTTAAAAGTTTTGATTGAATTGTAAATAGTACCTTCACACAGCCTGATCTGATAGTTTGAAAAGTTTTGATTGAATTGTAAATAGTACCTTCAGACAGCCTTATCTGATAGTTTTAAAAGTTTTGATTGAATTGTAAATAGTACCTTCCACACAGCCTGATCTGATAGTTTGAAAAGTTTTGATTGAATTGTAAATAGTACCTTCAGACAGCCTTATCTGATAGTTTGAAAAGTTTTGATTGAATTGTAAATAGTACCTTCACACAGCCTGATCTGATAGTTTGAAAAGTTTTGATTGAATTGTAAATAGTACCTTCACACAGCCTGATCTGATAGTTTGAAAAGTTTTGATTGAATTGTAAATAGTACCTTCACACAGCCTGATCTGATAGTTTGAAAAGTTTTGATTGAATTGTAAATAGTACCTTCAGACAGCCTGATCTGATAGTTTGAAAAGTTTTGATTGAATTGTAAATAGTACCTTCACACAGCCTGATCTGATAGTTTGAAAAGTTTTGATTGAATTGTAAATAGTACCTTCACACAGCCTGATCTGATAGTTTGAAAAGTTTTGATTGAATTGTAAATAGTACCTTCACACAGCCTGATCTGATAGTTTGAAAAGTTTTGATTGAATTGTAAATAGTACCTTCAAACAGCCTGATCTGATAGTTTGAAAAGTTTTGATTGAATTGTAAATAGTACCTTCAGACAGCGTGATCTGATAGTTTGAAAAGTTTTGATTGAATTGTAAATAGTACCTTCAGACAGCCTGATCTGATAGTTTGAAAAGTTTTGATTGAATTGTAAATAGTACCTTCAGACAACCTGATCTGATAGTTTGAAAAGTGTTGATTGAATTGTAAATAGTACCTTCAGACAGCCTTATCTGATAGTTTGAAAAGTTTTGATGAATTGTAAATAGTACCTTCACACAGCCTTATCTGATAGTTTGAAAAGTTTTGATTGAATTGTAAATAGTACCTTCACACAGCCTGATCTGATAGTTTGAAAAGTGTTGATTGAATTGTAAATAGTACCTTCACACAGCCTGATCTGATAGTTTGAAAAAGTTTTGATTGAATTGTAAATAGTACCTTCACACAGCCTGATCTGATAGTTTGAAAAGTTTTGATTGAATTGTAAATAGTACCTTCACACAGCCTGATCTGATAGTTTGAAAAGTGTTGATTGAATTATAAATAGTACCTTCACACAGCCTGATCTGATAGTTTGAAAAGTTTTGATTGAATTGTAAATAGTACCTTCAGACAGCCTGATCTGATAGTTTGAAAAGTTTGATTGAATTGTAAATAGTACCTTCAGACAGCGTGATCTGATAGTTTGAAAAGTTTTGATTGAATTGTAAATAGTACCTTCAGACAGCCTTATCTGATAGTTTTAAAAGTTTTGATTGAATTGTAAATAGTACCTTCACACAGCCTTATCTGATAGTTTGAAAAGTTTTGATTGAATTGTAAATAGTACCTTCACACAGCCTGATCTGATAGTTTGAAAAGTTTTGATTGAATTGTAAATAGTACCTTCAGACAGCCTTATCTGATAGTTTTAAAAGTTTTGATTGAATTGTAAATAGTACCTTCACACAGCCTGATCTGATAGTTTGAAAAGTTTTGATTGAATTGTAAATAGTACCTTCAGACAGCCTTATCTGATAGTTTTAAAAGTTTTGATTGAATTGTAAATAGTACCTTCACACAGCCTGATCTGATAGTTTGAAAAGTTTTGATTGAATTGTAAATAGTACCTTCAGACAGCCTTATCTGATAGTTTTAAAAGTTTTGATTGAATTGTAAATAGTACCTTCACACAGCCTGATCTGATAGTTTGAAAAGTTTTGATTGAATTGTAAATAGTACCTTCAGACAGCCTTATCTGATAGTTTGAAAAGTTTTGATTGAATTGTAAATAGTACCTTCACACAGCCTTATCTGATAGTTTGAAAAGTTTTGATTGAATTGTAAATAGTACCTTCACCCAGCCTTATCTGATAGTTTTAAAAGTTTTGATTGAATTGTAAATAGTACCTTCAGACAGCCTTATCTGATAGTTTGAAAAGTTTTGATTGAATTGTAAATAGTACCTTCACACAGCCTGATCTGATAGTTTGAAAAGTTTTGATTGAATTGTAAATAGTACCTTCAGACAGCCTTATCTGATAGTTTGAAAAGTTTTGATTGAATTGTAAATAGTACCTTCAGACAGCCTTATCTGATAGTTTTAAAAGTTTTGATTGAATTGTAAATAGTACCTTCAGACAGCCTTATCTGATAGTTTTAAAAGTTTTGATTGAATTGTAAATAGTACCTTCACACAGCCTTATCTGATAGTTTGAAAAGTTTTGATTGAATTGTAAATAGTACCTTCACACAGCCTTATCTGATAGTTTGAAAAGTTTTGATTGAATTGTAAATAGTACCTTCACACAGCCTGATCTGATAGTTTGAAAAGTTTTGATTGAATTGTAAATAGTACCTTCACACAGCCTGATCTGATAGTTTGAAAAGTTTTGATTGAATTGTAAATAGTACCTTCAGACAGCCTTATCTGATAGTTTTAAAAGTTTTGATTGAATTGTAAATAGTACCTTCACACAGCCTGATCTGATAGTTGAAAAGTTTTGATTGAATTGTAAATAGTACCTTCAGACAGCCTTATCTGATAGTTTTAAAAGTTTTGATTGAATTGTAAATAGTACCTTCACACAGCCTGATCAGATAGTTTGAAAAGTTTTGATTGAATTGTAAATAGTACCTTCAGACAGCCTTATCTGATAGTTTTAAAAGTTTTGATTGAATTGTAAATAGTACCTTCACACAGCCTTATCTTATAGTTTGAAAAGTTTTGATTGAATTGTAAATAGTACCTTCACACAGCCTTATCTGATAGTTTGAAAAGTTTTGATTGAATTGTAAATAGTACCTTCAGACAGCCTGATCTGATAGTTTGAAAAGTTTTGATTGAATTGTAAATAGTACCTTCAGACAGCCTGATCTGATAGTTTGAAAAGTTTTGATTGAATTGTAAATAGTACATTCAGACAACCTGATCTGATAGTTTGAAAAGTTTTGATTGAATTGTAAATAGTACCTTCACACAGCCTTATCTGATAGTTTGAAAAGTTTTGATTGAATTGTAAATAGTACCTTCACACAGCCTGATCTGATAGTTTGAAAGTTTTGATTGAATTGTAAATAGTACCTTCACACAGCCTGATCTGATAGTTTTAAAAGTTTTGATTGAATTGTAAATAGTACCTTCAGACAACCTGATCTGATAGTTTGAAAAGTTTTGATTGAATTGTAAATAGTACCTTCAGACAGCGTGATCTGATAGTTTGAAAAAGTTTTGATTGAATTGTAAATAGTACCTTCAGACAGCCTTATCTGATAGTTTTAAAAGTTTTGATTGAATTGTAAATAGTACCTTCACACAGCCTGATCTGATAGTTTGAAAAGTTTTGATTGAATTGTAAATAGTACCTTCAGACAGCCTGATCTGATAGTTTGAAAAGTTTTGATTGAATTGTAAATAGTACCTTCACACAGCCTGATCTGATAGTTTGAAAAGTGTTTGATTGAATTGTAAATAGTACCTTCACACAGCCTGATCTGATAGTTTGAAAAGTGTTGATTGAATTGTAAATAGTACCTTCACACAGCCTGATCTGATAGTTTGAAAAGTTTTGATTGAATTGTAAATAGTACCTTCAGACAGCCTGATCTGATAGTTTGAAAAGTTTTGATTGAATTGTAAATAGTACCTTCAGACAACCTGATCTGATAGTTTGAAAAGTTTTGATTGAATTGTAAATAGTACCTTCACACAGCCTGATCTGATAGTTTGAAAAGTTTTGATTGAATTGTAAATAGTACCTTCACACAGCCTGATCTGATAGTTTTAAAAGTTTTGATTGAATTGTAAATAGTACCTTCAGACAACCTGATCTGATAGTTTGAAAAGTTTTGATTGAATTGTAAATAGTACCTTCAGACAGCGTGATCTGATAGTTTGAAAAGTTTTGATTGAATTGTAAATAGTACCTTCAGACAGCCTTATCTGATAGTTTGAAAAGTTTTGATTGAATTGTAAATAGTACCTTCACACAGCCTGATCTGATAGTTTGAAAAGTTTTGATTGAATTGTAAATAGTACCTTCACACAGCCTGATCTGATAGTTTGAAAAGTTTTGATTGAATTGTAAATAGTACCTTCACACAGCCTGATCTGATAGTTTGAAAAGTTTTGATTGAATTGTAAATAGTACCTTCACACAGCCTGATCTGATAGTTTGAAAAGTTTTGATTTGAATTGTAAATAGTACCTTCAGACAACCTGATCTTATAGTTTGAAAAGTTTTGATTGAATTGTGAATAGTACCTTCAGACAACCTGATCTGATAGTTTGAAAAGTTTTGATTGAATTGTAAATAGTACCTTCAGACAGCCTGATCTGATAGTTTGAAAAGTTTTGATTGAATTGTAAATAGTACCTTCACACAGCCTGATCTGATAGTTTGAAAAGTTTTGATTGAATTGTAAATAGTACCTTCAGACAACCTGATCTGATAGTTTGAAAAGTTTTGATTGAATTGTAAATAGTACCTTCACACAGCCTTATCTGATAGTTTGAAAAGTTTTGATTGAATTGTAAATAGTACCTTCAGACAGCCTGATCTGATAGTTTGAAAAGTTTTGATTGAATTGTAAATAGTACCTTCAGACAGCCTTATCTGATAGTTTGAAAAGTTTTGATTGAATTGTAAATAGTACCTTCAGACAGCCCTTATCTGATAGTTTGAAAAGTTTTTGATTGAATTGTAAATAGTACCTTCACACAGCCTTATCTGATAGTTTGAAAAGTTTTGATTGAATTGGTAAATAGTACCTTCAGACAGCCTGATCTGATAGTTTGAAAAGTTTTGATTGAATTGTAAATAGTACCTTCAGACAGCCTTATCTGATAGTTTGAAAAGTTTTGATTGAATTGTAAATAGTACCTTCAGACAGCCTTATCTGATAGTTTGAAAAGTTTTGATTGAATTGTAAATAGTACCTTCAGACAGCCTTATCTGATAGTTTGAAAAGTTTTGATTGAATTGTAAATAGTACCTTCAGACAGCCTTATCTGATAGTTTGAAAAGTGTTGATTGAATTGTAAATAGTACCTTCAGACAGCCTTATCTGATAGTTTGAAAAGTTTTGATTGAATTGTAAATAGTACCTTCAGACAGCCTTATCTGATAGTTTGAAAAGTTTTGATTGAATTGTAAATAGTACCTTCACACAGCCTTATCTGATAGTTTGAAAAGTTTTGATTGAATTGTAAATAGTACCTTCACACAGCCTTATCTGATAGTTTTGAAAAGTTTTGATTGAATTGTAAATAGTACCTTCAGACAGCCTTATCTGATAGTTTGAAAAGTTTTGATTGAATTGTAAATAGTACCTTCAGACAGCCTTATCTGATAGTTTGAAAAGTTTTGATTGAATTGTAAATAGTACCTTCACACAGCCTTATCTGATAGTTTGAAAAGTTTTGATTGAATTGTAAATAGTACCTTCAGACAGCCTTATCTGATAGTTTGAAAAGTTTTGATTGAATTGTAAATAGTACCTTCAGACAGCCTTATCTGATAGTTTGAAAAGTTTTGATTGAATTGTAAATAGTACCTTCAGACAGCCTTATCTGATAGTTTGAAAAGTTTTGATTGAATTGTAAATAGTACCTTCAGACAGCCTTATCTGATAGTTTGAAAAGTTTTGATTGAATTGTAAATAGTACCTTCAGACAGCCTTTATCTGATAGTTTGAAAAGTTTTGATTGAATTGTAAATAGTACCTTCAGACAGCCTTATCTGATAGTTTGAAAAGTTTTGATTGAATTGTAAATAGTACCTTCAGACAGCCTTATCTGATAGTTTGAAAAGTTTTGATTGAATTGTAAATAGTACCTTCAGACAGCCTTATCTGATAGTTTGAAAAGTTTTGATTGAATTGTAAATAGTACCTTCAGACAGCCTTATCTGATAGTTTGAAAAGTTTTGAATTGAATTGTAAATAGTACCTTCAGACAGCCTTATCTGATAGTTTGAAAAGTTTTGATTGAATTGTAAATAGTACCTTCAGACAGCCTTATCTGATAGTTTGAAAAGTTTTGATTGAATTGTAAATAGTACCTTCACACAGCCTTATCTGATAGTTTGAAAAGTTTTGATTGAATTGTAAATAGTACCTTCAGACAGCCTTATCTGATAGTTTGAAAAGTTTTGATTGAATTGTAAATAGTACCTTCAGACAGCCTTATCTGATAGTTTGAAAAGTTTTGATTGAATTGTAAATAGTACCTTCAGACAGCCTTATCTGATAGTTTGAAAAGTTTTGATTGAATTGTAAATAGTACCTTCAGACACAGCCTGATCTGATAGTTTGAAAAGTTTTGATTGAATTGTAAATAGTACCTTCACACAGCCTGATCTGATAGTTTGAAAAGTTTTGATTGAATTGTAAATAGTACCTTCAGACAGCCTTATCTGATAGTTTTAAAAGTTTTGATTGAATTGTAAATAGTACCTTCAGACAGCCTTATCTGATAGTTTTAAAAGTTTTGATTGAATTGTAAATAGTACCTTCCCACAGCCTTATCTGATAGTTTGAAAAGTTTTGATTGAATTGTAAATAGTACCTTCACACAGCCTTATCTGATAGTTTGAAAAAGTTTTGATTGAATTGTAAATAGTACCTTCACACAGCCTGATCTGATAGTTTGAAAAGTTTTGATTGAATTGTAAATAGTACCTTCACACAGCCTGATCTGATAGTTTGAAAAGTTTTGATTGAATTGTAAATAGTACCTTCACACAGCCTGATCTGATAGTTTGAAAAGTTTTGATTGAATTGTAAATAGTACCTTCACACAGCCTGATCTGATAGTTTGAAAAGTTTTGATTGAATTGTAAATAGTACCTTCAGACAGCCTTATCTGATAGTTTTAAAAGTTTTGATTGAATTGTAAATAGTACCTTCACACAGCCTGATCTGATAGTTTGAAAAGTTTTGATTGAATTGTAAATAGTACCTTCAGACAGCCTTATCTGATAGTTTTAAAAGTTTTGATTGAATTGTAAATAGTACCTTCACACAGCCTTATCTGATAGTTTGAAAAGTTTTGATTGAATTGTAAATAGTACCTTCACACAGCCTTATCTGATAGTTTGAAAAGTTTTGATTGAATTGTAAATAGTACCTTCAGACAGCCTGATCTGATAGTTTGAAAAGTTTTGATTGAATTGTAAATAGTACCTTCAGACAGCCTGATCTGATAGTTTGAAAAGTTTTGATTGAATTGTAAATAGTACCTTCAGACAACCTGATCTGATAGTTTGAAAAGTTTTGATTGAATTGTAAATAGTACCTTCACACAGCCTTATCTGATAGTTTGAAAAGTTTTGATTGAATTGTAAATAGTACCTTCACACAGCCTGATCTGATAGTTTGAAAAGTTTTGATTGAATTGTAAATAGTACCTTCACACAGCCTGATCTGATAGTTTTAAAAGTTTTGATTGAATTGTAAATAGTACCTTCAGACAACCTGATCTGATAGTTTGAAAAGTTTTGATTGAATTGTAAATAGTACCTTCAGACAGCGTGATCTGATAGTTTGAAAAGTTTTGATTGAATTGTAAATAGTACCTTCAGACAGCCTTATCTGATAGTTTTAAAAGTTTTGATTGAATTGTAAATAGTACCTTCACACAGCCTGATCTGATAGTTTGAAAAGTTTTGATTGAATTGTAAATAGTACCTTCACACAGCCTGATCTGATAGTTTGAAAAGTGTTGATTGAATTGTAAATAGTACCTTCACACAGCCTGATCTGATAGTTTGAAAAGTTTTGATTGAATTGTAAATAGTACCTTCAGACAGCCTGATCTGATAGTTTGAAAAGTTTTGATTGAATTGTAAATAGTACCTTCAGACAACCTGATCTGATAGTTTGAAAAGTTTTGATTGAATTGTAAATAGTACCTTCACACAGCCTTATCTGATAGTTTGAAAAGTTTTGATTGAATTGTAAATAGTACCTTCACACAGCCTGATCTGATAGTTTGAAAAGTTTTGATTGAATTGTAAATAGTACCTTCACACAGCCTGATCTGATAGTTTTAAAAGTTTTGATTGAATTGTAAATAGTACCTTCAGACAACCTGATCTGATAGTTTGAAAAGTTTTGATTGAATTGTAAATAGTACCTTCAGACAGCGTGATCTGATAGTTTGAAAAGTTTTGATTGAATTGTAAATAGTACCTTCAGACAGCCTCATCTGATAGTTTGAAAAGTTTTGATTGAATTGTAAATAGTACCTTCACACAGCCTGATCTGATAGTTTGAAAAGTTTTGATTGAATTGTAAATAGTACCTTCACACAGCCTGATCTGATAGTTTGAAAAGTTTTGATTGAATTGTAAATAGTACCTTCAGACAACCTGATCTTATAGTTTGAAAAGTTTTGATTGAATTGTGAATAGTACCTTCAGACAACCTGATCTGATAGTTTGAAAAGTTTTGATTGAATTGTAAATAGTACCTTCAGACAGCCTGATCTGATAGTTTGAAAAGTTTTGATTGAATTGTAAATAGTACCTTCACACAGCCTGATCTGATAGTTTGAAAAGTTTTGATTGAATTGTAAATAGTACCTTCAGACAACCTGATCTGATAGTTTGAAAAGTTTTGATTGAATTGTAAATAGTACCTTCACACAGCCTTATCTGATAGTTTGAAAAGTTTTGATTGAATTGTAAATAGTACCTTCAGACAGCCTTATCTGATAGTTTGAAAAGTTTTGATTGAATTGTAAATAGTACCTTCAGACAGCCTTATCTGATAGTTTGAAAAGTGTTGATTGAATTGTAAATAGTACCTTCAGACAGCCTTATCTGATAGTTTGAAAAGTTTTGATTGAATTGTAAATAGTACCTTCAGACAGCCTTATCTGATAGTTTGAAAAGTTTTGATTGAATTGTAAATAGTACCTTCACACAGCCTTATCTGATAGTTTGAAAAGTTTTGATTGAATTGTAAATAGTACCTTCAGACAGCCTTATCTGATAGTTTGAAAAGTTTTGATTGAATTGTAAATAGTACCTTCAGACAACCTGATCTGATAGTTTGAAAAGTTTTGATTGAATTGTAAATAGTACCTTCAGACAGCCTTATCTGATAGTTTGAAAAGTTTTGATTGAATTGTAAATAGTACCTTCACACAGCCTGATCTGATAGTTTGAAAAGTTTTGATTGAATTGTAAATAGTACCTTCACACAGCCTGATCTGATAGTTTGAAAAGTTTTGATTGAATTGTAAATAGTACCTTCAGACAACCTGATCTTATAGTTTGAAAAGTTTTGATTGAATTGTAAATAGTACCTTCAGACAACCTGATCTGATAGTTTGAAAAGTTTTGATTGAATTGTAAATAGTACCTTCAGACAGCCTGATCTGATAGTTTGAAAAGTTTTGATTGAATTGTAAATAGTACCTTAACACAGCCTGATCTGATAGTTTGAAAAGTTTTGATTGAATTGTAAATAGTACCTTCAGACAACCTGATCTGATAGTTTGAAAAGTTTTGATTGAATTGTAAATAGTACCTTCACACAGCCTGATCTGATAGTTTGAAAAGTTTTGATTGAATTGTAAATAGTACCTTCAGACAGCCTGATCTGATAGTTTGAAAAGTTTTGATTGAATTGTAAATAGTACCTTCACACAGCCTGATCTGATAGTTTGAAAAGTTTTGATTGAATTGTAAATAGTACCTTCAGACAGCCTGATCTGATAGTTTGAAAAGTTTTGATTGAATTGTAAATAGTACCTTCAGACAGCCTTATCTGATAGTTTGAAAAGTTTTGATTGAATTGTAAATAGTACCTTCAGACAGCCTTATCTGATAGTTTGAAAAGTTTTGATTGAATTGTAAATAGTACCTTCACACAGCCTTATCTGATAGTTTGAAAAGTTTTGATTGAATTGTAAATAGTACCTTCAGACAGCCTTATCTGATAGTTTGAAAAGTTTTGATTGAATTGTAAATAGTACCTTCAGACAGCCTTATCTGATAGTTTGAAAAGTTTTGATTGAATTGTAAATAGTACCTTCAGACAGCCTTATCTGATAGTTTGAAAAGTTTTGATTGAATTGTAAATAGTACCTTCAGACAGCCTTATCTGATAGTTTGAAAAGTTTTGATTGAATTGTAAATAGTACCTTCAGACAGCCTTATCTGGTAGTTTGAAAAGTTTTGATTTAATTGTAAATAGTACCTTCACACAGCCTTATCTGATAGTTTGAAAAGTTTTGATTGAATTGTAAATAGTACCTTCAGACAACCTGATCTGATAGTTTGAAAAGTTTGGATTGTATTGTAAATAGTACCTTTACACAGCCTGATCTGATAGTTTGAAAAGTTTTGATTGAATTGTAAATAGTACCTTCAGACAGCCTGATCTGATAGTTTGAAAAGTTTTGATTGAATTGTAAATAGTACCTTCACACAGCCTGATCTGATAGTTTGAAAAGTTTTGATTGAATTGTAAATAGTACCTTCAGACAGCCTTATCTGATAGTTTTAAAAGTTTTGATTGAATTGTAAATAGTACCTTTACACAGCCTGATCTGATAGTTTGAAAAGTTTTGATTGAATTGTAAATAGTACCTTCACACAGCCTGATCTGATAGTTTGAAAAGTTTTGATTTAATTGTAAATAGTACCTTCACACAGCCTTATCTGATAGTTTGAAAAGTTTTGATTGAATTGTAAATAGTACCTTCAGACAGCCTTATCTGATAGTTTGAAAAGTTTTGATTGAATTGTAAATAGTACCTTCAGACAACCTGATCTGATAGTTTGAAAAGTTTTGATTGAATTGTAAATAGTACCTTCAGACAGCCTTATCTGATAGTTTGAAAAGTTTTGATTGAATTGTAAATAGTACCTTCACACAGCCTGATCTGATAGTTTGAAAAGTTTTGATTGAATTGTAAATAGTACCTTCACACAGCCTGATCTGATAGTTTGAAAAGTTTTGATTGAATTGTAAATAGTACCTTCAGACAACCTGATCTTATAGTTTGAAAAGTTTTGATTGAATTGTAAATAGTACCTTCAGACAACCTGATCTGATAGTTTGAAAAGTTTTGATTGAATTGTAAATAGTACCTTCAGACAGCCTGATCTGATAGTTTGAAAAGTTTTGATTGAATTGTAAATAGTACCTTCACACAGCCTGATCTGATAGTTTGAAAAGTTTTGATTGAATTGTAAATAGTACCTTCAGACAACCTGATCTGATAGTTTGAAAAGTTTTGATTGAATTGTAAATAGTACCTTCACACAGCCTGATCTGATAGTTTGAAAAGTTTTGATTGAATTGTAAATAGTACCTTCAGACAGCCTGATCTGATAGTTTGAAAAGTTTTGATTGAATTGTAAATAGTACCTTCACACAGCCTGATCTGATAGTTTGAAAAGTTTTGATTGAATTGTAAATAGTACCTTCAGACAGCCTTATCTGATAGTTTGAAAAGTTTTGATTGAATTGTAAATAGTACCTTCAGACAGCCTTATCTGATAGTTTGAAAAGTTTTGATTGAATTGTAAATAGTACCTTCAGACAGCCTTATCTGATAGTTTGAAAAGTTTTGATTGAATTGTAAATAGTACCTTCACACAGCCTTATCTGATAGTTTGAAAAGTTTTGATTGAATTGTAAATAGTACCTTCAGACAGCCTTATCTGAT
The DNA here is from genome assembly GCF_053919585.1 of Euprymna scolopes. Lineage (NCBI taxonomy): Eukaryota > Metazoa > Mollusca > Cephalopoda > Sepiida > Sepiolidae > Euprymna > Euprymna scolopes. Next base: position 19,084 of record NW_027633220.1, read on the forward strand.
AGTTTGAAAAGTTTTGATTGAATTGTAAATAGTACCTTCAGACAGCCTTATCTGATAGTTTGAAAAGTTTTGATTGAATTGTAAATAGTACCTTCAGACAGCCTTATCTGATAGTTTGAAAAGTTTTGATTGAATTGTAAATAGTACCTTCAGACAGCCTTATCTGATAGTTTGAAAAGTTTTGATTGAATTGTAAATAGTACCTTCAGACAGCCTTATCTGGTAGTTTGAAAAGTTTTGATTTAATTGTAAATAGTACCTTCACACAGCCTTATCTGATAGTTTGAAAAGTTTTGATTGAATTGTAAATAGTACCTTCAGACAACCTGATCTGATAGTTTGAAAAGTTTTGATTGAATTGTAAATAGTACCTTTACACAGCCTGATCTGATAGTTTGAAAAGTTTTGATTGAATTGTAAATAGTACCTTCAGACAGCCTGATCTGATAGTTTGAAAAGTTTTAATTGAATTGTAAATAGTACCTTCACACAGCCTGATCTGATAGTTTGAAAAGTTTTGATTGAATTGTAAATAGTACCTTCACACAGCCTGATCTGATAGTTTGAAAAGTTTTGATTGAATTGTAAATAGTACCTTTACACAGCCTGATCTGATAGTTTGAAAAGTTTTGATTGAATTGTAAATAGTACCTTCACACAGCCTGATCTGATAGTTTGAAAAGTTTTGATTGAATTGTAAATAGTACCTTCACACAGCCTGATCTGATAGTTTGAAAAGTTTTGATTGAATTGTAAATAGTACCTTCAGACAGCGTGATCTGATAGTTTTAAAAGATTTGATTGAATTGTAAATAGTGGCAAATTAAACATTATTTTGATTTATTTGGTCAATTATTCTCATCTTGGGTGTTATTAGCACAACATTTCGGTCGCTGTACCCTGAGACCTTCTTTGGGTGTTAAATACATATTTCCTTTTCACATATCATCTCAAAATTTCAGAATTACATCAAGACCTCTTGTTAGATATTAAAGATGGTAGGTTAACTTGTAGATACACTAGCTAATGCATATTAGTAATTAGGCAAGAAATGTTGTAGACGCGAGGACAAGGGTGAAACTTGATTTTAGAAGTCAGACTGTGAGAACATAAAGCTGATGCCAAGTAGGAAAAAGTGACACCATATCAACATATGGTGTCACTTTTTCCCACTTAGCATCTACAACATTTCTTGCCTAATCACTAATATGCATTAGCTAGTGTATCTACAAAGTGATGAGACTCTGGTAAGACTTTTTATGTTTTGTCTTGAAGAAATGATAAAAAATGGCAAACGTGTGAAATATGATTTAATATAATTATAATCTGTAAAACACGTTTTACAGATTGACTCTCTTTATCTTCAATAATTACCACTATAAGATGATCACAACTTGTTGTAATTGACCAATGTGATCGATGGAGTGCGACTCAATAAGCCCTTCATTCCTTAAGAGAATGCTATTGAATTAATTGCATTCTTTATTATAAAAAAGTATACCACCCGGTTTTGGTTCATCTCTAGATTGACCAACAATAAGTTGTACAGATAAACATGTTACAAAAAAAGCGGCAACGAGAAGAACGCACAGATTTGAAAGCATCAGTCAAAACATGATTTTTAATCAAATCAGAGTCAGAAGTCAATCAAATGTATAATCAGAGTATAAAATACCAAGAAACACTAATTATGTCACACTCCAAATGTTTCATGATTGTCACCACATAATCACACAATGAATAAAAAAATATAAACAACAGTTTTTTATACAAAAATTAATGTTTGTATGTTATAAAAAATATGCTAATAGAACATTAAAATAAATTTCAATAAGGTTAATATTTTTAACAGAATCTAAAGATGCTATTCAAATTTTCCATGTGATTACTAGGGTTATGACAACAGCATATTCTTTTCATTGTTTTGACTCTCGAGTGTGTATCCATTGATATCTTATATGCTTTCACATAGAGTGATGTGGTGCTCGGTTGATTAACTGTGTCTAACTATATTGGATATATATTCGAGAGTCAAAACAATGAAAAGAATATTCTGTTGTTATAGCCCTGGTGATTACATCTGGGGTTCATTATAAGTAATTATCAATTAAGTTCATTAAAATAACGGCAATAGAATACAAAGAAACGAATTTTTTTTTAATAGATTTTCTTCATTTCATAAAACAAAAATTAAAACAAAGTTTAGAAAGCATTTAAAAAAAACTTTCATCATTTAAAGGATTATGTTTTTGGTATTTAAAATTTTTTAAATAATTAAATTTGTTTGAATCTATTAAAACCATTTTGCATTTTTACAGATGTCTGTAAGAAATGCAACATTAACAATTATTTTTATTAAAGTAAACATTTTTTTATTATTTTTATCTCATACTGCAAATGTTGTTTTTAGCTTTTTTTTCAAGGCCCAAGTTGTAAACATAACTTTATTTCTGACTAGCAATATATGTCCACACAGTTAATGTTAGGTAAATAATACTACTGGTATATATATATATATATATATATATATATATATATATATATATATATATATATATATATATATATATATATATATATATATATATATATATATATATATACATATATATATATATATATATAGTGTGTCCAGGGGTGATGAAAAAAAAAATATATATCTATATATATAAAAACAAAACACATATATATAAAAACAAAACATATATAAAAACAAAACACATTTTATAGAAAATTTTATTAGAAATAAAAAGTATATAAAATAAAACCAAACACATTTTTTATCACAGAGAAAAACTGAATAAAAATAAACCATATAAATAGAAAAGTAAAAGAAAATTGTAGTTTGTTTAAGTCATTGCTGTTGGATAAGTATTAGATAAGTATAAGTGTTGGGTATTTATGCAGACAATGTTTAAGGTGTTAAATGTAGAAAACGTTCAAGATGGCTGTTTATCTTCAGAAAAGCAGCCATCTTGGATGTTTTTCCATTAGACTGACTGAAATTTTGTTTTCTTTTTTGATAAGGGGATATTTATCCTGAAATATCAGAAAATATTCCAGCATGCTGGATTTGATTAACAGCAAGTTTTATATTTACTGATATAATATGTGAAAGATCTTTTGAAAAATAGATAATTGTGAAGATTTATACTTCAAATATTATCTTCGATTGTTTTTGTTTTTTTTCATCCTCTCATTTGCCATTTTGGTTTTCTGCATTGATATCATCCTTCATAAATATCCACACATATATAAACAAAAAATTAAAAATAAGTAAAATTTCATACAAAAAGATGAGAAAATTAAGAAACCATGAATATTTTATAATAATAAAATTTTAGACAACCAACTGATAACATAAAATGAATCAAGATCTAAAAAAAAAAAAAATGATAAAAAAGTGCTCAATACATAAAAATTTGCAGAGCAAATAATTACTTTAAAATAAGTAAGCAGGAGTTTTATACCCAGGTTTCATCCAAGAAGAATCATGAATTAATCTTTTAACACTTTTTGATAAAACCTGTTTATTTAAATGTAATTATTTTAATAAACTGTTTCTGTAAGTTGGAAATAAACACATAATATATCGCAATTTGCTAAATAATGATGGATATATTTAAAGAAAACAAAACATTAATTTAGTCCATTTTTTTAAACCTATGGAATCATTTTAAAACAAACTCTAGCAAATCAATTACATTCACCTATTTATTAAGAGTAACAAATCGTTTACAATAGACATTTATACATTAGCATTTTCAGAATGAAAAGTGTCAAAATATCGTAAAAAGGAAAACAAACTTGAGATTCTAAAAGATTATTCTGATTATAAATCAAGGTGGAGTCAGAGAAATACTGCTATGGAACACCACTTGCTCTGACTCTTTCATGATGTCAAGAATTGTGCAATATATTGTTAATTCCGGTACCAAAGCTCAGTTCAAAGACACCAGAAAAAAAAAGCAATTCCAACTCACTAAATATCTCTTTCATTTTCCATTTTCTATTTCAGTCAAAACATCAAGAATCCATGATATTCCACATTTCATACATTGGATAGATGATAGCCACTTGTGGGAATGAACTTGCAAGACTGTTTGAATGTCCTAGGGCATCTTCCAAGGCATTATCAAGAATTTGATAAACTCACAGAACTCGTACACCCATAATGTACATACTCCAGACTGACTTGACCAGCAGCAAAATCTCACCCTTTCACTAATGAGGTCCTTAGATGCCGGAAAACCTTCTACTCTAATAGTTTCTTACTTCAAATTGCTAGACTTTGGAATTCCCCCCCCCCCAGTTTCCTGCATCTCTCATGGTACTAACCTGCAGAAGTTTAAATGTAATGTAAACAGACATCTTGTTACTTAACTCCCCACAGTCCCCTGTTAGACATAATTCCAAATAGTAACCTTTTACGTCCAAGTGGCAATATGCCTTATTAGGGGGGTGAAAAACAGTACAAAAAAATACTCATCAGAGGCAATGCTTTGTCTGTTATGGTATCATCTCACAATGTTTATGGTTTCTTCTTGCGTCCATTTCTTATTTCTGTGTGACATACAGATTACTGTTTGTCCTTTTTTTTTTTTTCTATTGAATAATTTATTGTTTATTGAAAATAGAAATCATTGAATTATATCAGGCATTTATTTCCATCACTTTATAAGATAAAAACTGATTTTGAATTAAAATAACACAATGATGTTCTCCTCACACAAGGCTTTATGAGAAATGATTGGGAAACTGTAAAAAAAAAAAATGGTGACAATTTTTGTTGGGCAGGAGAGGAAAAAAATATAACAAAATAAACAGCAGAATCTTTTTGTAATGTAAATAAAGAATCCCATGCTCCTCTCAAGGGGAGGTACATTATGACTTTTTATCTGATTGATGGGGGGGTGACATATCAGTTAATAATGAATATACATTTAAAAAGAAATTTATACAAAAATCACCAAAAGAAAAATTAGATAAAAAAAAGGAGAGAATGTTGTGATTCTTTTTCCCTCTGTAATATCGTCACCTTGATTCTATCGCTAGATATACACAAAATAAAATTTCAAGCTATGATAGGAAACCATTTAATTTAATGAAAAAGAAAAAATTAGGACACTAATAGGTTCATAAAAGAATGGTTTTAATATTAGGTTTAGTAATTTATATATATATATATATATATATATATATATATATATATATATATATATATATATATATATATATGACTCATTGTTAAAAAGAAAAAAGGCGAGTTCCTTACGAAATCAGTTGGTGTGGTTTCCAGGCAGTTTGAGAAGCAGGTAGCAAATGCTAGTGCCCATATTGAATTTTGAAGACTTGGATCAAATAAGTTAATCAAAATGAAGTAAGAATAGAAAATCTTCAAAAAAATATGTAAATATGATTCTAAATAGATTGATGCAGCAAATAATATTTAAAATTTTAATGAAAACAGTTTTTTTATGGTTTTTGTGTAAAATAGAAGTTTTTGTCTTGTTTTTTTCTTAGAAACCTGAAAAATTATTTATAATTTATATGACAGAAAGATATATTTAGGCAATTAATTTTTATTTCACAGGAATTATTTCAACTTGAAAAAAAAAATACACACACACGAGTCGGATTATTTTATGTTCTTTCTTTTTCCCACGACAATGACGTTCACTTTTTCACCTAAGCAGCAGCCCTTTTTTACCTCTCTAATCAACAATAAAATCAAACACGAATGTGGAAGCACCCAAAATTCTTCTCAAGCAAAATATTCATCGTTTATTCTGACATTTTGGACTTTCAACAGCATCTAAATTTGCATAATTGTATTATTCTTTTATCTGAATAGTTCCAGGTTTGTTTCCCTACACTGGACACATGACAACCATGGGTGCTTATTGCTATGCCTCACTACACCGTTACCACAAAACTATAGTGAGGGGGAAAATTTCTATTTCATAAGGTAAAAAAAACTGAAAATCATAAACAAAAACGTTAAATATTTTTTCATGCAATAACAAATCTGCATAACATAAAATTAAAATCATATTTATAGATTTGAGTTTTTTTTAACTCAAGAAATACTAATTATTTTTATATAAAAACAAAAGCTTTGTTTATTTATTGGAAACTAGGAAAATATTGCACCACCCCTTTTTTAATAATAAATATTGAGATCAAAAACAAAGACATGTTGTAAAATACATGTAGAGATATGCAAATTAAAATGTACAAATAATATAAATAAGCAAATATAAATGAAACAAGTTTTTTAACATAAATAAAAACACAAACAACAAAAAAACTCATTTACTGACACATTAAATAAAAAATAAAATTATTTAAGTTTAAGTTTTGAATATCTGAATACAATACTGTTAATAATCAAAAATATATGGAGAGGATGGAGCAGCATCGAAATGTATATTTCAAAATATTCAGTGCTCACCACGATTTTCCTGCACAATAAAATACAGATTTTAACATAGAATAAATAAAGTCTGATATTCAATCAAACTTTGAACAAAAAAACAGCAAAAAAAACTTATTTTATAATTTGATAATCTAATGCAATAAAAACATGTTGGTTTCAATATCTCTGTGTATAAATAGGTCTTCTTGAGCATCTAACGCTAAGGGAGATAATTCAGTATATATTCAAGCAAATGCAATCATCACTAGCAGCAGCTGAAGTATTAGTATTGTTTTTAAATCATAGATAAATTCTGAAAATGTCTGCAAATTTTGATAATTTTAAGACTTTCAAATGTTTTTTGGCTAAATTTGAAATCAACAATGGAGGAAAATTTATCAAATTAAAGTATTTTGCCAACTTGGGATCGCATGCTTGAGAAAAAGGAATGTATTATTATAGTTGATGAGCAGGACCAGTTCAGTCTAAAATGTGGCAGTTTTCCAACAAATCAACTAAATAAAATAAAAATAGAAAACTTTTGTTTCTATCATGAAAAGAATACCCGCCCCAGGACAAGTAAAATTCCCCGAACAGAACAGTTTTGCATTAATTTTATGTCCCCTTACCAAAATCAACCACTAATGTCACTAAATATTATGTGTAGAATCCTTTTTCCAATCTTACCCAAAATCAATTATATGATTCTGATTCTAAAAAATTGAAGGTTGAAGCTTAAAAGGGTCATAAGAAGAAATAAAAATTCTGACAATCTTGCATAATTGGCATCTAATGATCAAATTTAATGAAAATCTGATTGATTGATAATTTAAAATGGAAAGTTGTGAACCCTAAAACTACTAAAACCCATTCAAAATACTCCCAAAAAACTAAAATTTTGTGAATATTGATGTCTAACACCTAGTATTAAAATATTTATGTCTAACACCTAGTATTAAAATTTTGATGTCTAACACCTAGTATTAAAATATTGATGTCTAACACCTAGTATTAAAATATTGATGTCTAACACCTAGTATTAAAATTTTGATGTCTAACACCTAGTATTAAAATTTCATCAAAATAAGAAACTTTTGCTCCCTTTGCATCAAACTAAAATTACGTATAGCCCACATTATGAACCTTTATGCCTAGAAACTGTGTTCCAAATTCATGAAAATTGGTTAATTAAGGATGTACCGAGAGGAGGCTTCACATGCCTCCGCACAGTGACATAATCCACGATACATTGTAGTCTATATGTAGAGAATCTACAGTTGATTTCATAAAATTATTTTTACATAATGGCTTGAATAAAATTTTCAAATACAAAACTCAAGTATCATGGTTCATTTGTGCTCTAAACAGAAATATTCATTTTGAACGTGCCCCTGTCTAATCAAAGAACCTACCATTGATTTTATATGCCATACCTTTCTGCTTCTACGGTGATAAAACTTCTCAAATGCACTTGTGATGTTAGGCTATATATAAGTGTTAACTGTGGTCAAAATTGGACTGTTCTTTCTTTCAATAATTGAACACATTCCAATACCTACATACGAACACTCCCAAACACATCAAGTACCTGCATGTGAAATTAAAAAAAAAATCGGCTCAGCCATCATCGAGTTTGTAGGAAACAAACTCATGCACATAAATAGATATTCTAAAGTTTTAGGATAATAAATTATTCAAAGAAATTACTTATTATAACTGCCACATTACTTAGTTAAATAAATACACATTGATAAAATTATTTTTATTCTATTTTTGAATCATGAATCTAATCAGTATCATTTTAGTATTATTTATGCGAATATATACTGAATTACTTTCCTTACCTATAAATCTGTATATATATTATATATGTCTATACAGCTATATATATAATATATATTTATACATCTATGTATCATACTGATTTTGTGTTGGCACTCGTTTTTGCATAGGTAAACAGTTGAGTCCAGAGGGCTGGAAATAAAAATGAAAGCCACAAATTGGAAAATGAGACTTGTACAAAATTCAAACTCATATTAAATGAAGCACCTGATGTGGATGTCTTGATAGTTTGAGCAACAAACCATTTGCTAAACTAAATCTGTACAAATACCTTATTCTCCACACTCTCTAATGAATCATTGTTTACGTTTTTACTACTAATATAACTATGATCTCTCTGCAGCAGACAAGTTTGTGGAGATTATGGTTACATTGCAAGTAAAAATATGCACATTTATCACAGTAGAGGCTACGGTTATTTGTATGAATTCATCTTTCTTTCTATGCAGCTTGTTAATAAATCATGAACGAGTCTCATTTTTTACTTTGTGCTATTCTTTATTTATTTATTGTGCTATTCTTTATTTAAACCTGCAGAATAAATTAACCGTTTATTTAATGGCATTACCTATACAAACACAAATGTTAATAAAAATATAGATCTGGTATAGTGTCAAAAATAAATTCCAATGTTTACTATATAACATACATTTATAATATATGAGATAATGAAATAAAGACAACATATTATTACATTAAAGATTGTTTTCATTGGTGAATAATATTTAGTTTAACAGGGAGTTGTACAGACTTCCTCTGGTCCCCAGTTTCATGTGTATTTTGCACAGGTGAGTTTAATGATGTTAGTTTTTGCCATTTTTTTTTTGCGAGGAAATGTTGCCACCCTCCCATATAGAGTGCCTTGTATTGCTAAATAGTTACCCATTTAATACTGACCAGACTCAACATCACTTAACTTCAGTGATTTAATAAGAACCAGCATGATTATGTAGTATAGAGCCAATACTGGTTATTAAAATCAAACAAGTTTGCAGAACTGATTTGTAAATCCGCTTTCCGAGATGCACTGTTGTAAATGACTAGCTATTAATCCGTTGAGGAAAAAAAAAACCCAGGAATTTCAAAACATTAAAATTAGGATAGAAATAAAAAGAAAACAATTTCTAAAATACTGTGAAGTATCACAGTCTAAGAGGGAGCAAGAGCACCTTGTGCTAATATATTCAAGAGTAATGAAATTTAGCCGGCAGTGTAGTGTTGGTCCTGCTAGTTATGATAATAAGTTTAATAATGATGATTAAGAGAGTGTTGTAGTTTGCTTGAAGCATTGTGCACATTGTATAGATAACATTTTGGCAACTATAGCAAGTCTAAGTATAAGCACTGGCTGAACTGAAACAACTCATGAGAAAAAATGAGGCTGTAAAAAAATTAAATCAAAGTTTTGCTGATATTTCAATAATATAATCTCCTTCATCAAGTATTTCAATTTTAGAATAGCATGGCTGTCACGTAATGGTCAGCGTAGCAAAGAATATAGTTCTGCAGATGAAGCCGGAAGTAAAATTATATGAGTTCAAATATTTATTTCATTTTGTTTTTGTAAATATTAAATATTTGTATATATTAGTTTTCCTATTTTCTCTTCATTACTGCACTATCTTCATTTCAACATACTTCCAGGCAAAAGATGCTTTGAAATAGAAATTTTTGGAAAAGGATGTTAAATCCTCAAACTATGAGTAAAATGTTGACAAAAATGACGTAAATACAAAATAAAAATAAAATTATTATTTATTGTTTTCATGTCTATTTACTGCTTTCTAATTCTTCCAATTCACACAGTGTTTATACTTTTGTTTTGTTACAGCTTCCCAAAACCTATCAATAATGAATAACTTTTGATGCTAAGGTAAAAATATAATATTAATAAATATCAATAAAATTAATGAGTTTTTCTAGACAAAATTTGGGCGAAAATCTCAAAACACAATAATCTGCCAATTGTCATATTTGAACAAAGATTGTCAAAAAAAAAAAATGCATTTTGGAATTTTCTTATAATAATGAGATTGAAATAAAGGAACATATTTGAAAAGATTAAAAACAAAAATCAATCAATATAAATGGTCGATCTCCAAGCAAAACCAATTGCATATTTAGAATCAACAAATCAGCAGGTTCATGTTTTAGCCTGACCTTAAATGATTAAAATATATTTTTTTTTTACTATTTTTATAATAACAGGTTTTATAATTATTTAAAAAATAAAATGGTGAAATGAACAGATTCATATATTTCCAAAGTTTTTCATGTTCAAGATATTTGAAACTCAGGTAAATCTGTTAATATTACAATATTTTTTTAACTAAACTTGTATTTTCTGATGATATAACTGTCAAAATATTCACTGTCAAAAATAAAATCACTATTTGAGAAAAAAATGCAAAATATCTTAAGAAATGTGAATTGCATAACACAATTATATTTCAAAATCAAGAGGATCTAAAAAGTGTTTGCAGTCTTTAAATGGTGACTTGATATCAGCTTAATAAAGCTCTCTTCAAATCTGACCTATATATAAACATAACAGGATCAAATAGATTTAAGGCACCCCAGAATGAGCAATAACATTTTGTCTTAACACAAACTTTTTAATACCATCAACAAAATAAAGAAAAAAAAAACACTATATCTTTTTATATCTTTTTCTATGAATAAGTTGTTTTAACAACAAAAATCTCAGAAAAAAGAAAAAAAATATTTTAATTATTTAATAAAAAAATTATATATCATTATTCGGTTTTCTAAATTTTCAAATTAAACTTGTGAAATGTTTTCAAAGATGTGAACAATTTTTTTTATACAAATTTTTTTATGGTTGAATCATGGTTTTATTAGTTGTGATAAATTAAAGATTTTTATAATGAAAAAATTTAATATTTAAAATAGTTTTTCCAATTTGTGTCACAATTTCTGCAAAATATCTTTTCAGTTAATTTTTTTTTTATAATATTCTCACATTTTGGCCGATGTAGCCTCTAAACTTGTTCAGGTGTGATGTGTCGAACTCAGGAATATTTCTGTTGAACACAGAAATCTTGATAGAATTTAGTGGATCAAATGAAAGATTCCATCAGAAATTCCATACAAATTCCCAATTCAACAGAAATAGTTCTGAATTTGATCAGATACAACTGAATAAAGTCAGAAGTTACATTGGCTGAAATATTTAAGATGACAACAGTAGTTTGAATAATACAAATGTTTTTTTTTGCTTACACATTTTGCTTGAATAAAAAATATTTGTAAATACAGCTATATATATATATATATATATATATATATATATATATATATATATATATATATATATATATATATATATTGTATGTTCACATATGCAAGGGTGTTCATGGGATGAGTGGGTGTCCAATTCAAAGTTTTATGAAAGACTTGGTTTTGAATAGAGGCCACATAAGTTGCTGACCATTCCAAGTCCAAAATATTGGGAGGGTCATATTCAAATAGATCTTAAACTTATTGGCTATACCTGTGCCCTCCTGCTGCAAACCCTGCCCGCCCTACATTCATTCACACTGAGGGAGACCAAAGGATTGGTCAAAAACTATGTGCTTTTGAAAGAAACATTCTTGTTTTTTTTCAAAAGACTTTTTGTATTCCTACACGTCAACACTCAGGAAATAAATACAGAAATTTATATATTTTTTGTTGATTTTTTATTCATACATATTTACATATATATATATATATATTTCTCTCTCTTATTCTTTCCTTATTGATCTGATGATATAATAAAGTTATATGTAACTTTGAGTTTATATCACTATACACATAGATTCGAAAAAGTTGTCAAAAAACAAATATATAACAAATAAATGTTATCAAAGGCAAGATAAAATAATTCTCTACCTAACTGGATAATTTTTTAGTGTTTTTAATAAATGTAAAATGTTTAATCGGTTCAAAAAACATACAGTGTTTACTGATGTATTGGAAAATTAAAAATGGCACCAGACTCTCTGTTGAACACGGTAAGTTTCGGAAAATAAGTTAAAAATAAAAAAACTATACAAAATACTGTTAGAAACTCGCTCAATATATAAAACCCACCGAATATATGTCAGCCTATGTCATGGTAACCCATGACATAGGCTGACATATATTCGGTGGGTTTTTAACAGTATTTTGTATAGTTTTTTATTTTTTAATTCATTTTCCGAAACTTACAGTGTTCAACAGAGAGTCTGGTGCCATTTTTAATTTTCCAATACATCAGTAAACACTGTATGTTTTTCGAGCTGAATAAATGTTACATTAAATAAAAACACTAAAAATTATCCAGTCAAGTAGAAAAGTACCTTATTTTGCCTTTGATAATATTTATTTGTTATATATTTGTTTTTTGACAACTTTTTCGAATCTATGTGTATAGTAATACAAACTCGTAACTTTTATTTAATATATATATATATATATATTTAAAAGAGTGTAGCCATCAACAATTGTGGGTTTTTTTTTAAAGGTTTTCATCATATTTTTATTTTAAAATATTTTTATTTTTTCTCTCGTTGGAACTACACAACCATCACTTTAAATATATATATATATATATATATATATATATATATATATATATATATATATATATATATATATAGCTTATATGTTTATATGTAATTTAACTACTTGAGCAGTGATTAAATATAAATAACAAAGTTCTTATTTAGATAGCTCAATAGTGAAATACTAAAGCTATAAATATTTTCTTTCAAGATAACATTAGAAGGATAGACATACAAGTATTTACTCATTAAAGATTTTTTTTATTAATCACAATGTTGCATAAGCGTTCATCAAATTATAATTTGTACGACTTGGGCTTCATAGCAAGGTTGTGAGTAGCTACTTATGTGTCTATCCTTATTAATGTGGTATCTTCAAAAGATTATATATATATATATATATATATATATATATATATATATATATATTATTCTTTATGTAAATACAGTCATATCTTGCTATGATGTGCAGGCCGTTTTGATTTCATCAGGCAAGAAAAATTTGCTTTCTTTGATTGAGCACTATCAATGACCCTTGTTGAAATTCAATTATTCTTACTTTTTGGATATCTTTCTACCTGGAATTATATATATATATTAGACTATTAGCCAAATTTTTGTCAATAAAACTTCATTTGTTTATTTAAATTTTGTAGTTTTGTTCATAATTAAACTAAAAGTAAAAAAAATAGTAGTAGTGTTACCGCAGAATGTGTTCTTTTGGTCCATTCTGAGGGTGCCTCAAATATATTTGATCCACAAGTGTACACCAAAGTCATTTTGTTTTAGCCATTTAAAAAGCATTTAAAAATGCAAAAGTGATAATTCATTCTATCACAACAATTTGAAATTCCTTGTTTTATTTTTCACTACCCGACATCGTGGCTATTCTGGATGAGGTCAACTGCATCTAGATGGTAACCCGTTAAATGCATCAGCGTATAGTTACAGATAGTGACGGGGTCTGCGAGTCAGAACCTCTCAAAACCATTGCTTCCCAAAGACTCGGAATTGATATGACAATCCCATAATAAAATGACAGATAAAATGAGCAGACCAACAACAACGCCACCAAGTGAGGCACCAACACCGTCAATTCCTTTGTATTTATCTAGTTCGGCTTGGCGCCACAACAGGTAAGCAGAATCTTCACATTGGGATTTTGCAAATTTCTTGTTAGCAGGAGCATCCTCTGCAAAGAGAAAGACAAAGAGTTGTTAGAAGTTGCAGAAAGTTTGGCAGATGATGAGAATTATGCTGAGTTTTGGACAAATTTATTATGAATCATTAGAAAAATACTCATCCCAGGATGGCTAGAATTCACAAAACAATTTTGCACCACTTTTATGTCCGATCAAAAAGATTAAATTTATCAGATAATGTGACTAAACCATAAATGTCTAAAATTTCAAATGATGTATAAAATTTAATACAAATCTGAATTATTTAAATTTTAACATGGGAGCTTGCATCTTAAAAAACACTTTAAAATACTTAAAATTGATGTATAATACCTACTGTCAAAATTTCACAAAAATTGGAAATATTGAATTTTCATGCCATCTATTCCTCCTTTTCATAAAATTAAATTAAATATAGCCCACATTACCCACCCAGCTGTGTTCTAAAATTCATAGTAATTAGACAATTAGTTAAGGAGTGAATTCTGTATATACAAAATGTAAACATATATACAACCAAAACTTTATATATAGATTAATTCATCAATTGAACATTATTTTTGTTAGAATGTTTGAAATATTCTTGCGTTTACATTAAAGTGTAGTACATGTTCTATCCTTAATCATAGCATAACTGTCCTCAACTGGAGCAATTTTTATTTTAACCCAAATCCAAAATGCCTCTTTTCTAAGGAGCTGAATATATTTTACATTGAAAATTGAGATTGTGTGTAAACATGGCTATCGTTAATGTAGATTCAGACCCTTTCACTTAAAAATGACAGCAAGATCTGTCGAACAGATTGTTAATACAAAAATTTTTTTTACAAATATTTTACAGATGTTTAGGTACTACTAACATGATTACATTTATGACTGTCTTTCTAATTTTTCTTTTCCTAAAAGTCGATTTTTCTTCAAATTTTATAATTTTTTTATAAATATAATAAAAAGTACATTTCATTTTGTTATTATTTCCCTCAATCTTAAAACAACAACTTTTGTGTTAAAAAACAAACAAACTAATAAAGCATTTTTAGGCTTTTTTACTAATAATATAGATGTTAAATTGTTTTTTCACATAAAAATAGCATTTTCATTTTAAAAGCAAATTATAATATTCTATAAATATATAAGCAATTGTGAGTGTATATGTAATAGTGTCAAAATACATACACTTATAGCAAGTGAGCTACACAAACGTTTGTTTCTTTCTACTAAAAGAACTTGCCAGTCTAACTGCTACTCTGACGAATTCCTTTGATAGAATGAAACACACTAAGTGTATATTTCATATTACTGCAAAGCTCTAAAATATTGAGCAGTTATATATATATATATATATATATATATATATATATATATATATATATATATAGAGGAGAACAATAAGAGTGGGAAATGAAGTCACAGAACTATATATTGGTGGATATAGATTGGCTCATTTATTCAATAAGGGAATACAAACAATTAGTTGAGGGATAGAAGGGACTCTTTATGTCAAGGCATTTTGAAGCCTAATGCTTCTCATCAGAAGAGTAGAGAAGATGCTAGGTAACATAGTGGGGATGCGGCATCTAGCGTGCGATTCATTAGGAACGAAACAGATCAATTAAAATTATAGATGGTGTAGGGGGGAGTTTTATCGAATTTTAAATAAAGGAGGAGCATATTATATAGAGTGTAATGTAGAAAGGTGTATAGGGTCTTTATCATAGTCTTAAAATGTATGTAATATATTTTTTAGGGCTAAAGTAGAGGTATAGTGTGGATGGGTGGTAATTCTATTTTATCAGTGTGTAAGATGTCCATTATCTAGGGGGGGGGGGGCATTTTATTGACAGATGCAACCGAGACAACAACAGCACTATGAAGTAGTGTATAATTTTGGGAGGGGTATTATGGTGATGATTTAAGGCGAAGGGGCAAATGGGTGTACTCAAAGCAGGGTTGAACAAGAGGGATTACATGGGGCGTTCTGTTCCAGGGTTTTAATTTAGTGAGGCGAGGGATGGTTCGGAAGTGAGTTAAAGGAGCAAGTTATGGGGTGGGTCTGGGTGGGTAGTTGTAAGGCTATAATAATAGATTTCAGAATACCAATATATATTATTATTCTCAGCAACAGCAGGAAGGTAACTAAGTGGTTAATGAGAAGGACTGACAACCTGAGTACATTAAGTTCAAATCCAACAGAGAAACACTTTCACCTACGTATGAATGATGGTCAACAGGAGCAGGATTAATGTCCTTTAGAAATTAACTTTGAAACTAATCTATCTTTGACCAAGTCTTTATTTGTATTTCTCTCAAATTTATTCTCATCACTTTCTGTCATGTTTTATTTAGCAATTGACTCTACTACTGTTCTACATCTATGAACCCAAATCACTCTCATCCATTCTTTAAATATGAAAGATTAGTTTAGCAACAGGTAAACAGACATTAACTTGAGTGAAGTATTACTATCGTGAATTTAACACTGTCGTTTAAACAAAAACTTAAAGTATTAGAAATTATACTTTAAAAATGTTAAGCAACCTGAATAAGTTTAGAAAAGATAGCTTGTATGGGAGGAGGAAAAGGAGGAAGATGGTCTATTTTGATCAAAGTTTTACTTACCAACAACGGTAAGGACAAATTTAAGTGGTGGGGTGTGGTTGCAGGATATCTGTGAGACAATGTAAAATGTGCCAGGGGTGTTGAATGTATGTTGGATAGAATTCTTATGGCTGTGCGTGAGTAATGTATGACCAATCTGTTGTTCTCCTTGGAAGTTACAAGACTGGAAGTGTTCCTGCACAAGTGGAAGAAAAGGAAAATTTGTAGATAATAAAATGATGTGCATTGCAAGAACAAAAAAAAAAAAGGGATAAAAAAATATGTGCATTTTATGTTTGTGAATTTTTGAGATGAGGATTGATTATTCATATCATTTGGATTCTTTGAACTACTGTTCTCATCTTAAGTATCAATTTCACAAGATTTCGGTTGATATAACCTCCCAACTTTCTTCAGGTGATTCTTGTCAGAATTCAAAAATCTTTCTGTCAAACTTGGGAATCTGTACGGAATTTCCAAAGAAGTCTTTATTTAATCAATGAGGGTAGCATGATCACGTTCTGTTATTTTGTTGTTTTTTAGTGTCGCTCACACTGAGTATTGAACCTTCAACCTCGAGAAGAGTATGACTTTAACACTGAATTTTATCAAATATTTTATCCACTAGGTGGACAATTCTAGTATGAATTTTAGGAGTGTTACATCTATTTCGTTTTCTAGATATAAATCTCATCATTATATATGTGTTAAGATTTACAAGAGCTTGAGAAACTAGTAGATAGGTAACTTGAATGATAAAAAATTATTTCCTTTTTTTATGTTGAATCGAACATGCTAGAAAGTGCTTTGGGATTAAGGATCAGCTGAAGTCAGCCGCTGACATTGTTTCTAAAGTGAGACAGGATTAGAAAGCTGGAAAGCCTAGCACTGATGAAAATGTAGGTGTAGAGCAGGGAATTATAGCCAAATTTAAATAGAAACTGGGGGACAGAAGTCAAGGTCAAGGAGATAATCGCTGAAAAGGTAAATGGTACAATGAAAATGAGTTTAAGCAAGATTGGTGAAATTAACCCAGGCAATGCCAAATAACCTTTACAACATTTTTCATTTCATGCATTATTTAGATTTTTTTTCAGACTACTGTTCTTATCTTGCATGTTATTTTCACAACGTTTAACCTCTGACCTTCTTCCCTGGTGTCTAACTCTGTTCCGTGGGGAGGCATTGTAAATAGGAACTTCTTACCTTCTTCAGGTGTATTTTATTGAACTCAGGAATCTGTCAGTTGAACTCGGGAATCTTATTGAGGAGGATAAGTTTTGTTGAAATATGTTTAGATGTTGTCATTTCTTCTTCTTTCTTCTATATATTTCATG
Organism: Euprymna scolopes; assembly: GCF_053919585.1. Lineage (NCBI taxonomy): Eukaryota > Metazoa > Mollusca > Cephalopoda > Sepiida > Sepiolidae > Euprymna > Euprymna scolopes. The sequence continues at coordinate 37,007 of NW_027633220.1, forward strand.
TCTTGTTCTCTTATTTAGGAGTCAGACATTTTCTGATATTATGCAAACTCATTTTCAAATTCTCACAGTTCAGCAGGTCAGCAGTTTCAAAATTCCATTTTTAGGATAACCTGCATTTTGTGCAGAGCTAATGCTTTCAGTTAATTCTTACCAATTATGGTATAATCACAAATCTATTTTAATACTGAATGGAAAAAAGGATTTTAAAAAGAATGCATAACATATTTTTTTAATTGAAAGCCATATTTAATTTCAGAAGAGTTTCCAATAGGTAGATAATCTGTATAAGTCTTAGAGATGAAAAAGAGTTTGGGGTGGGTAGCTGATCTGTATGTTTTGGACTTTAAAATTTTGCAGACAAAAAGCAAAGATCTTTCTCATGTGGATATGAAAAAATGTGCAGGAATTCTAAAAGATCCAATATTTTGATGGAGCAATTCTGATTTCTTATTAACATGGTTCCATTTGATTGGTCAGTTCCTATCACCAGTGTCTATAAGCTTCAAACTTTCTTTAATCATACTCTCTTTTTGTATAAAAATATTGCAACAATATTAGCATCGTTAAAAATATTTTTGAAAAGTACTCTCTAAGAATTAAGTGCATGTGAACTTACCTTATCTTGTAATAAAGTGACTTTGTCATCTCGACTATAGGAGAAATAAAGGATATCTCCAGCCACAATCGAGAAATTCTTGATGGCTGTATTATTTGCTTCCCAACCAACATCACCACCAACTTTAATGTACTAAAAAAAAAAAAAAAACATTATATATATATATATATATATATATATATATATATATATATATATATATATATATATATATATATATATATATATAGATGATGAGCAGAAGTACTTGACTTTGCCTGGGAGTATCTAGGGTGATAAAATCCCAATAAACAACAAAATTTGAAATAATTTATTCAGATTGTTCAGAAATAAAAATGTACAAATACCATTTGAAAATATTAGAACACCAAAAAAATGCTTTGAAATATTTTATTAAATTATTCATACCATTTTTTCTGACACTTTCAGTGCAATACACCATTTTTAAAAAAGACTTAATTTTTTTGTTTTTCTCTCTTGTCTCTTCATTTTTATTGTGGTCAGCCTCTGCTGGAGAGAAAAGGATGCAGTTGCGATTGTTTTTGGAGTGTGACTAAACTCCAAACTATATACACACATGTCCACTTAAGTGGACATGTGTGTATATAGTTTGGAGTTTAGTCACACTCCAAAAACATTTTGTAAGGTTTATTTAAAAATATCAGAAAACCAAAATAGATTATGAAATATTTCATTAAATGATTAAATTAAATGATTAAAATAATTTGTTTTAAATTTTTTCTGAGACTTTTAGTGTAATGCACCTTTTTCTGTTTTCTATGAAAGAAAAGCTATAAAAATGGAAATTTTATCTAATTTTATGGAAAAAATACAATTTTCACATATTTTAGAATTTTGCTAATCTATAAATATAAAAGCGAAAATGTATGTATGTTTGTATGTGTGTTCGCTTTTTCTGTGTGTCTACAAAAGGCTTTTTTCAGAGAAGCAGTCGGTCGCTTCACAACTTTTAAAAACTGCTTATATCACATATAAATCGTAATATCTCACAGTTAACAACGAAGCTTGCCTGTCAATTTAATTTGCTCGATTTCGGGAAGATAAATATTCAACATTTGTCGCTCGCCACATGTTGGTTAGTTTTTTTCCTATAACATCTTGGGGGGGGAAAAAAAGCGTTCAGCAGTAAATGAAGGTACTATCCCACAGTCAAACTTGACCTCATTAACTCATTTAAACGGGCACCTGCCGAATCCAAGTAATTAAATAAATTCAAACGTGTTTCCGTTAGCATCTCGCGGTGGGGCAATGGTTAACGTCACACTTTTTTTTTTCATACTTTAATTTACAACTTTGCCTCAACGGTTCAGGTTCGATCCTCATACTTACTTTTTTTTTTTAACTCCCCCCCCCATACACACCCCCAAACACCCGGGCAACGCCGGGTACCCCTCGCTAGTTAACAAATAAAGTTCATTTGAGATCTCAAATAAAAAATGTCATAGCAACCAAAGATGATTTTCAGTAAAAAGTTTCGGTTTTGTATATGCTCTAACTAAAAAATAAACTTTTCCATAAAATATAATCGAAAAAATAAGTTTAAAATCATTCAAAATCCAGCTGATTCCAAATATGCTATTTTCATAAGATCTTGTGTTTTATTAATTAAATTAGATTTATTTTCATATTATGGCTCTAACCAAAAAAATAACAGTTTAAATAAAAAAAAAACATACATGTAGTTAGCACAATCGTTTGAAGATAAAGAAAATGAAGATAATGGCAATGTACACTTCATAACTTGTGGAAGATTGTCCACATCAAAGTGTCTAAGGCACTTTATGTATTTCAATCATATCCAACGATCTTAACAAAAATTGATGAGATTGAATAGCTTGATAGATGAATCTAGAAAATCAAACAAATTTTTTTATAGATGTTCACGCCACCAAAAATGTTTTTAAGAGTAAAAAAAGGAGGATAAATTATAACATAAAAAGAATAAATATTAATTTATTTTTATTTCGGACTATTATTCTCATCTTTATTGGTTGTTGTTTTTCACGACGTTTCGGCCAACTATTACTCTGGCCTTCGCCAGGTGGTAACCACGACGGATAGGAACTTCGAATCTCCTAACTGCATTCTCAGCAATCACTGCCATCTGTAGTTGTTGTTGTCGTCTTACCACGTTTTGGCCAAGTAAATCTCTGGCTGGCTTTGGTTACCACCTGACGAAGGCCAGAGGAATAGTTTGCCGAAACGTCGTGAAAAACAACAACCAATAAAGATGAAAAACAACAACTAATAAAGATGAGAATAATAGTCCGAAATAAAAATAAATTAATATATATAATACTCATCTCAAAATAAATTCCAATTAAGGAATAATATATATACCAATCAATACGGACCCGACTATGGAAGATCAGATAATAAATAAATGTGGATTTATAAGATCAAAGAATCCAACCTTGATCGCCCTTTGGGGCCCATGGCACAATTGATAGAGACGTTGAATCTCTACGGTTCCAGGTGGATATTGTCTGAAGATAGCGGTTTCAATCCTTCCCAAAGCCAGCCAGAGATTTACTTGGCCAAAACGTGGTAAGACGACAACGACTACAGATGGCAGTGATTGCTGAGAATGCAGTTAGGAGATTCGAGGTTCCTATCTGTTGCGGTTATCACCTGATGAAGGCCAGAGGAATAGTTGGCCGAAACATTGTGAAAAACAACAACCAATAAAGATGAAAACAACAACTAATAAAGATGAGAATAATAGTCCGAAATAAAAATAAAATAATATATATAATGCTCATCTCAAAATGAATTCCAATTAAGGAATAATATATATAAAAAGAATAAGTATGAAAGAAATCCATGGCAAACAGCATTGGCTCAAGAAGTGTTGTAAGGTGCAGGGAGGGGGGCATGTGGTGACACATTTTAACAATGACGAATGTGTTTAGATAGTTTGTATTGGGATTATTATCCTCATTTTTTTGTATAATATTTCAAATTTTTTGAACATGTAAATCTGTATGTCAAGTTCAGAAAATTATACAGAATTTGGAACTGAAACCATTGTTTAATTGTGATCATTTTTGTAAATTATAGAGAAAATTATACAGAATTTGGAACTGGACCCATTGTTTAATTGTGATCATTTTTGAAAATTATACAGAAAATTATACAGAATTTGGAACTGGACCCATAGTTTAATTGTGATCTTTTTGAAAATTATACAGAATCTTATATAGAATTTGGAACTGAACCCATTGTTTAATTGTGATCATTTTTGAAAATTATAGAGATAATTATAAAGAATTTGGAACTGAACCCATTGTTTAATTGTGATCATTTTTGAAAATTATACAGAAAATTATACAGAATTTGGAACTGGACCCATAGTTTAATTGTGATCTTTTTGAAAATTATACAGAATCTTATATAGAATTTGGAACTGAACCCATTGTTTAATTGTGATCATTTTGAAAAATTATACAGAAAATTATAAAGAATTTGAAACCGAACCCATTGTTTAATTGTGATCATTTTTGAAAATTATACAGAAAATTATACAGAATTTGGAACTGAATCCATTGTTTAATTGTGATCATTTTTGAATAGATGAACTGAACATGATTGGAGGTTACATTGACTAAAATGTTGTGAAATAAAAATACAATTAGGTTGGGAATAGTAGTCCAAATTATCCAAATACTAATTATGAATCATCTTGAAAATTCTGAAACATTTTAAGATAAAATTGGATAAATTCAGAAATAATTTTATTAAAAAGAAATTTTTATTTTATGATATTATTAACATTCCAATTGTTAGGACTTCCTAAAAAAAGGAGGAAATGATATAAAACAAACAAAAAAAAGAAATGTTTATCAGCAGAACAAAGGGCCATGGAGGGGAAGTTATTCACCAATGCACACAAGGAAAGCTGAAATAGGATTGTTAATCCAGATGTGGCAGTGACTGGGATATAAGTTAATATATTTTAGAAGTAGTTTTTGGAGTGGCAATGAGTTTTATGTCAGTTTATAACAGTTAGGGGCAATTTATCGACAGTCTTGAGTTTGCGGCAGTTTAAGACAGTCTTGAGTTGGACACAGTTGAACGCAGGTTGTTGCTCAGAACAGATCGAGATGAACTGATGTCAACTGACAAACACAACCTCGACAGATTTGGATGAGGACCTTACTGCTTAGAAGATTGTTTCTCATAATGGTGTCACACACACACCCAGAGCCCAACCAATATATACAGAATGTGTCAGAGTTTGTGTTTTTTGTTTCTAAAGTAATTTTATTTTTATACTTGTGAGCCAGTACTTTTCATCAACAATCACATGTGAGAGATGACAACACGACAAGAACAAGAAGACGATGGAAACTGCATTGGTGTCAACAGTAGTTGAGCAAGAGGGAATGTAAGCAATCCTACAATTTAATCATTTGCTTTTAAGTTTCCTTGGCCGGACAAATTTTATGCGATCCAAAAGATCCATGCTTCTGCAGTTTATTCAGAATGAACACTCCACATGAACATTCCAGCATAATGTGTCCTTAGGACAACCTCTATGCTAGGCAAATGTAGTGTTTCTGTAAATCTTCTGACTTAATATGTCAAATTTGTTTGAATTTCAAATGCAACACATTAGGGTGGATGATTTGCTGAATCACATTTCCAACTTAATGTGTTTGGCAAGAATTTTTTTATAAACATCAGATGAAACATTAAACAGAATTTGATTTGTATTTTGTTATCATTAAAAAAATTTGTGCCAAAAACAAACAATTATCCAATGGGTTCAACTGAGAATTCAAAAGGAAGATATTCAACAAACAAATAAGTTACATTGTCAACAGTGCATGCGTGTCATCTTTATCTTCAAACATTTATGACAGAGTTTTAACATGAAAGAAAACTATACAATTTTCTTCTTTTTTCATTTTGATTATTAAATAGTAATCGTTACTATTAATGACATAGATTATTTTATTAAAGGAAATTAATCCAAAATAATATATTTTCTTTGCTTTAATAATTTATGATGTAAAAATGTAAAAAGTGTTAAGCAAATTCATTTTATTGTAACTAATCATTAAGTAAAATAATCTGCAGCCATTTTGATTCTAGGCAGGAAGTAATAAACCAGAGTGGATGTGAATAAGGACTAAATATTTGTCTTCTGCATTTTACTTGCTTCTGCTTTGGTTATGTACTTGGTTCTTGTCTAGAATCAAAATGGCTACCACTGCTAATTGGCTAATTAGGTACAATAAAATCAACTGGCATAAAACTTCTTTGAAATATTAATGCATGATTGTAGTAAAAGAGTAGATATTTAAATGGAACAAAGAAATACCTCTGGTTTACTGCAAACAGTTCTTCTTAATTTTGGAATGTCACCTGTGATGCCACTGTCTTTGAAAAGTGTTGTCTTGATTTTTATCTTCAAGGTCCCCCTTGTAAGATAATCTAACATTTCAGGTGGATGAGTCGGCACAAATCCCTAAACAAATAATCACAATAAACAATAAAACAGAACAAAAATGAAAAATTCACAAAAAGTTGATGTTATTTAAAACAAGAAGAAATAAGCATTAAGACTTTAATGAATAAAAATTTCATTTTTTCCATACATATTTGGTGTCTGTATTAAAATAAAAAATATTACAGAAATATTTTTTGATGTTTTAACAATTACTGACAAGTAATCTATATATATCTATGAAACTCAATATCTGTGTGTATGTGTTATGTTTGTATGTTCCTTACAGAAAAACAGGTTAGAGAATCTATATAAAATCTAAAAGTGTATTCTTATGTAAAATTTACTGAGGAGACAATGGAAGTGTTTCTGAATCTGTAAATGCACCCCTAAAGGGTATAAACTCTTAAAATTTCAAATATATCCTATTTTTATGAAATTCAAATCATATGTATAAAATAATCCGAGCAAAACAATGGAAGTGGTTCTAGATCTATATGTTATTCTTTATGTTCAAAGCTATGTGACACTCCACTTTTAAGTGACTATTTTATTTTTTATGTTCAAAGCTATGTGACACCCCACCTTTAAGTGACTATGTTATTTTTTATGTTCAAAGCTATGTGACACCCCACTTTTAAGTGACTATGTTATTCTTTATGTTCAAAGCTCTGTGACACCCCACTTTTAAGTGACTATGTTATTTTTTATGTGCAAAGCTATGTGACACCCCACCTTTAAGTGACTATGTTATTTTTTATGTTCAAAGCTCTGTGACACCCCACTTTTAAGTAACTATGTTATTTTTTATGTTCAAAGCTATGTGACACCCCACTTTTAAGTAACTATGTTATTTTTTATGTTCAAAGCTATGTGACACCCCACCTTTAAGTGACTATGTTATTTTTTATGTGCAAAGCTATGTGACACCCCACCTTGAAGTGACTCACTGTGGCAGAACCCCATTAAAATTTCAAACACATATATCCAACTTTAACGAATGTATACAAATCAATTCAGAAAGTTTTTTTAATATTTCAGCTTCTTCTGACCATATTAGGACGTGAAACAGAAGAAGTTGTATGTATGTCAGTGGCATTCACCGTTACGGTGGAGTGAACCGGCTTCATCCAAAGGAAGAAGTATCAAGAGAATATTTAACTTCACACGTGGTCCCCAGTTGCATGTATATCCTAATCAGGCAAGATGATGATGATGGTAGGTGTTTGTAGTTCTTACAAGGAGGTGCCAAGCTCCTCCTACATACAGCACCTGGTATTCCCAAATAGTTAACCATCGGGTACAGGAGTTAGTAAAAACAAAGAAAGTATTATGACGTTATAGTAAAAAAGTACATAGGAGTGATTTTCATTCAATCCCGAGCAACGTTGGGTCCTAATGGTGGTGCAAAATAAAAAAAAAAGCCCCCCCCCCCATATTTATAGCAGTCAAATTAGTAAATGACAAATCAAGAACAGAAATAAAAAATCAAATCTTTAGTTGCTCCTGAGAATCTCTATTTATATATAAAGTTAGATATGTGCATATTTTTATATATTTGTATGCACAGGATTCGCTCCTAAACTAATTGATGATAACAAATTTTGAAACTCAGCTGATAAGCATAAGGATAGGTAATATGGGCTATGTTTAGTTATATTTTTATGCAAAGGGGATAAAATAATAATTTGAGTAAACTTTACCTTAATGTGGAATGTGCCATCTTCATGTCTTGCCGAATGAGCGGTACCCCCAACGGTGAGGAGACTCTGACCATCATTCAGGATAAACACATCCAAAACTTTTTCCATTGGAGACAACCCTTGCAAGCTAATACTAAAAAGAGGAAATAAAAAAAAATGTCAACATGAAATAATTTAAATAAATTTAAATATTTGCTGATTTTACAGCATATTAACACTTTTAGATTATCTAATGCTGGAACATTAAACTTATTAAAATGATTCATTTGAGATAAATTGTTGTTGGATAATTGTAACGGATTTGATATGAACAACTACTTTCTCACAATCCCCCGTGACAACGTCTGCATATGCTAGTTTAAGCATTGTTATGAGTTGTGTCTGTGGTGGAAAAGGAACAGTGCCTAACTGAAACCAACAGTTGTAGACAGACATGGAAGTAAGCTGCATTCACTTATGGAAATGATTCATTCTGCAGAGCAATCAATGAGATTTGTGGCTTAATATAAGCAGGTTTGGCGCTTATTCAGAATAAGGACCCTGCTATTGCCACATGTTTACAGAAAACGTTGGAAGGTTCCGAAAAAAAGTTTTGTGATTTTTTTTTTTTTATGCAAACACTGGCCAATTTTTTCAATGAAAAATATATTATTTCTGTCAGTATGAAGATAATTCTATAAAAAAAATTAATTGAAAATATTTTTTGATAAAAATTATATTATTTCTGTTATTGCTAAAATAATTCAATAAAAAATTAATTGAAAAATAAAAACAGTATTCTTTTTGTTGTTAAAAAGAAAATATATGAAAGTTCAAGAAAATAAAAATTCAATTGATTAAAATTGACTAATCATTTCCATTGATTGTTGCAATTTTTTGGCACTTGCTGGCATTTTCCATAAACTGTCTGGACAATTGCAACAATAACATGGTCCTTATACTGCATAAGTACTGTAGGTTCATATCTTGTCTATTTAGTCAGTTCTGTTGAGAGTGAGAAAATGTTGTATGAAGAAAAGGGTTGCCGCATATCTGTCTTTGCATAATGAAGAAAAATGTAATCTGATTAAAATGATAAAATTCTTCTACAATTTAAATCATTTTTATTAAACTTCAGCAAAAATAGTTGGATAGTTAAATACAAAAATATGATGACTCAGCAGATATGCATGTACTTTGTTTGTTTAACCTAAGTCAGGCTAAAAATAAGAAAGAAATGTGCTTTGGTACACTGACAATTAAAAACTCACTATTTTAAGAGTGGGAAGAGGTTTGCCTCCCAGGCAAAAAATATTCTTACCACTCAGAGTGAAAACAAACTAGTTCAAAAGAAATTCAATTGTAATCATATAACTGCAGTATGTTTATTCATACAAACATTATTGGCTACCTATGTGCATACAAGTTTCAGTTGTAATTTCTTCAGGGGACAAGCATCCTTGCAACACAACATGTATACACATATGTAGCCAATAATGTTTTGTATAAATAAATGTACTATAATTATGCTCTGCTTGTCATTGAGCACTTTTTGATAAACACTGGAGTTTGAGTGGATTTACATTTAAAAAATTGCTGCAATACAATCATCATATAACAGTGATTTTATTACTCCTGATGAAAATGATCACTCATGACAGTCAAAGCGCTGTTGACTTGTACCCTGTATCAATGGTGGAAAGAGGATAGTGTCTATCCTAAACATGTGGTTGTAGATAGACATGCAGAATAATAAAGTCAGATGCATTCACTTGTTTTGCTGAACATTTAATGTCATTTTATTTTCAGTATAAATGTAGTTTATCAATTCGTCTGAGCTGTCACTCAGTTCTAGAGTGTTCTTTGTGCATGCTCTCTCTCCGTTGCTATAACCAGTATTTGATGAAGGCAGTCTGTTTGTCCAGTGAATTAAAAGCTAGTCAGTCATTACCTTTCTGTACATACTATTGTTTCATGAGAGTCAGTACTCTTTTCTTTTTCTTTTTTACAAGGGAGTCCCCACTTATTAAGGCCTAAAGCCTACTCAAGGATAAAGGTTAATGAATGTAAGGTGGTAATGCAGTAATTGTCAATGGTGTAGATTGGGTAGAATTTGGATTATTTAAGGGGTCCACCTAACAAGAACTTGTTTACATTGGACTAAGCAGGTTTTATTTCTCTGATTCAGTTTTATTTACTATGCAATACACAGATAGGAATAACTTTAGGCTAAATTCAGATGGAGCTCATTGCCATCATTCTGCAAATGAAGGAGAGATTACTTTTAAAATGTAATGAAAATCTGTGCGCATGACTAAAGACACTAAATGCAATGTGTGAGAAATTCAGAGAAAACTTTCAACAGTACTCATATTGTTGTTTAATCTTTTAATTTCTAATGGAATTTTCCACTTTTCTGCTTAATCTAGCCTTATGTAAAAAATACTGGTTTTAACATTATTTTGACAAACATTCACTCTTGCTACAATCACTCTCCACGAGCTTGGCCTTCGGGACAAGATCAAAGTGTAGTATCTGTTCTTCAGATGCTGCACTTCTATTTCTTGTTCTCTTTCGGTGGAGGAGAAATCCTTCACGACTGAGACAATTTTTATTTTTGTACCTTTTCTCCACGTTAAAAAACGACCCTGGTGTCTAACTCTGTCCCGTGGGGAGGCATAGTAAATAGGTACAATCACTCTCCACGTTAAAAAATGACCCTGGTGTCTAACTCTGTCCCGTGGGGAGGCATTGTAAATAGCTACAATGTGAGATGTGCTGCACTAGACAACAATATCCACATCAAAAATTAAGACAGAGGTTCTCTAATTTCTCTCATGGTTTCTTGTTAGTTCAAATTGAAGTTCTCAGTTCCCCTGAAGTTCCTCTCCCTTCCAGGAGCTAACACTTAATATCTATATGAGATATTTAAATATTCTAGTAAATTCTAGTAAAGTTTAGAACATAATTTTCCTCTCCCCAATTAACCATTTAAATAAGTTATAGTATACTTGTATCTTTCTTGTGGTCTCTTGGTCTTACTGGATTCCAGGACAAGAATTTATCTAGTCTGGTGGAGTATCCAGCTTCATGTTGTTATTCGAAATAACATCACTTGAAGAAAGTGCACCATTCTTCATAGAAGCCAATGTTGGTTAGTCATACTGAGGTGATCTTATTCGGGTCGCAAATACGAAATGCAATTTCAAATATTTTGTCATGGTTTACGTGTAGGGAAAATTATCCTCATGCCAGGTGGTCCTGACAAACCCTTCGACAGAGAAAACTTAAACACTCGAGGATAGTATGAGAGCACAAGTGTCGATTGAAGAGAGCAATCACAGGGAAATATGGCCAAAAGAGGAATATGTCAGATTTATTGAGAGTTTTGAACGTTGTATCCAGATGTGCTTATCATTGAATGACATTAAAGCAAAGACTGTCGGACATTCATTGTTTAGTTGTCTCCCTTGTTCTCAAATAAAAAAGTTTTCTGTTCTTAGAGCGATCTCTTTTGTTTGTTGTTGCAGTACATTTAAATCGTTAACTGGAAAACCAAGACGGAGGTTTAGTTAGACAAGATGTTTGTGAAGGAAGTTATTAAGGAGTAAATCAACATTCATAATTGAAACTTGATGGACAAGCCAAGCATAGACTGAAGTTTATCTGTACCAAATATGGTTGGATTGCAGAAAGTATAATCAATTTTATTAAAGATTTCATGGGTGTTATTTTGGGGGAGGAAAGTAGGTCACTTTATGATTTCATATAAAAGGGAAAAAGCCTGATGCTACCAATATCCAGAGATCAGTTGGATTAAAGCAAAACGCTGTAGAGTGTATCAAACATGGTGACATGTACCATCAAGATCCTGAAATGAAAAAGAGTTAAAATATCAAATTTATATCCATTTTATTATATCTCACCTGTAATAAAATACGTTGGCACGATTAAGAACAAAAGCAGCCAATCCTGAAGGACTGAGATCGTTGAATTGTCGATAACTCTCTATTACTGTGTGTTGCAGGGTAGTTACTGGACCTAAACAATCAAATAAGAAAAACAAAAAAATTAATTTTAAACTTTTTTATATAATCTTTATGTATTTGAAATTAGGTATTGTATGTACATATTTGCATGTACAGGATTCGCTCCTAAACTAATTAACCAATTATAATAGATTATAATGCACAGCTGAAAATTCAGATAACTGATTTTTGTGAAATTTTAACAATAAGTATTAGACATCATTTAATAAATATAAAAATATGGATAAAATATTATGTGTGTGTAAAAAAATATTAATAAAATATTATGTGTGGTTTTACTAATGATAACTAGTTTTATATATACAACATGTTGGGTCCCGATTTCGAATCTCGCTAGATACAGCCACTCTGATGAGTCGTAGACGATGAAACACGTGTCAGTGGATTATTACATTTTAAAAATAATATATATATATAATATATATATATATAATATATATATATATAATATATATATAATATATCTATATATATAAAAATGTAACTCTTGGTTCGTTCGCAATTAATAGTCTAAAAAACCACTGGATGTATGACTTCCACGTTTTGGTATAATATGTTTACTATATCCAAGTGTGTTTTTATATATTTCTTTTTAATTATAACATTATACTTAATTTTTCTATGATAAATAGGTGGTTTTCTTTGTACATATAGGCCATTTTTTTTTATTTAGGGACAATTATTTATTACCACTTCCTGTCACGTGACCAGTGGTTCCAATTTAGCGGTTTTCCTGCTAGATCTGGAGATTTCGTTTGCAATCTAGTGGGGAATTCTAGAAAATCTGGAGGTATTTCATACCCACACATCCGCAATTTTAGATTAAAAAATAAAGAAAAGCGCTTGAAAATACTTTAAAACATAAAATAAACTCATTCATGTAAGTAAAAAAAAAGTAGCATTTATTACCTTTGGTAACAATTATTTATTCATTATATGTTTTGTTTTTCATCTTTTTTTCAGCTAACCATTCTTAAATCTCGCTATAAAATCGATTTTTCCAAGTACATTTAAGGTGGGGGGGGGGGAGCATTCCAACCTCCGAAGTTTAGTTTAAAATACGATAGAAACAACAGCAAAAAAAAAAAAAAAAAACTTATGCCAATACAGTAGAATTTAATTATCTACCAACCTAAATACTTTTAACATGCTAAAACAAAGTTTTTTTGTTTTTTTATTTTTCTAATTTCAAAATATGTTGCACCATTATTGTGATGTTTAATTTGCAGTATATTTCAATTTAACTTTTATTATAAAAAGTTTGAGTTTATGATTTGTTTCCTGCAAAAAAGAAAAAAATACCCTCTCTGCAAAAACAGGTAAAACTAACTGATAAAATATGTAAGCCTTCTGGGGAGCTAACCGCTTCAATATAATTCCAGAAACATATAGTGAGAAAACACGGAATACTATATTTATAATTTTTTTATGCTAGGAAGTTAAAATATGGAGTTGGGGGGGGGATTAGCGATTTTTGAAAATTTCAGATGATAAAAGTTAAAAATCTAGCGATTTTCTGGACATTTCTTTCTCCTGATCTTGCGGGTTTTTTTAAATCTCAGTTGCCAAAACTGCATCACTAAAAAACCACTACAGGCTTAATGTAAACAGAATGTGTTTACAATATCGGTATTTCTGACACACCTACCAATCTACCCATGTTAAGGACGACTTTCGGAATAGACACTCCTAACCTTGCCAGAATACCCGAAAAGCTATAAAAGTTGACGTGTCAAATGTGAACGATGAGTTGGACGTAATGTAAAAATGTACCGAATTTAAGAGGGAACAAAATTCAAATTTCCGTTCCCTTTTTACAACAACCGTAAAGCAGAGCATTCTTTGCAAATTTTACCTAACTTACTGTATTAATGCTATTTTTTAAGCAAAAAAAAAAAAAAAAAATATTTAGGTTTGGCTATAAATTCCTAAATTCATTTCATCCTAAATAATTTAGGTGACTGAAATAGGAATCTAATTGAATCTTTAATTTCCTGAATAGTATGCGAGAATTCATTTTTCTTCGAGTTATATTGAATTCATTAATATGGACTTTAGGGGCTTTTTTCGTAATGTTACTGCAAAAATTATTTTTTATTGTTACAAATTACGATACTTTATTTATATAAAAAAAGCAAAACTAAATTCTTGCATTTTTTATTTACTACTGAAAACCATAACTTTAGTAAAGGTATTTTTTGTTTAAACAAAATAAAACATTTTCACAAAGAGTTAAGTAAAAATAATTAGTTCATTATATTCCGCGATCATTATTTGATAAATACTGCAATTTTCATTAAAATTGGTTAATTTCCTGATTTTTGGTGAATTTTAAGTAAAGGGAGGGGTCAAAATGTTTATACACTTTGAGCGTCGGCATTCATTTTATCTGTACCTACCATTTTTCGATGAATATTTGATATGAAATATGAAAGCGACTATGTGTGGTTAATTGAAATTAAATTTCAATCACATGGTTACATTATCAATAAACATGTGATTAAACCCATTGAAAATTTACCGATATTGTAAACACATTCTGTTTACATTAAGCCTGTAGTGTTTTTTTAGTGATGCAGTTTTGGCAACTGAGATTTAAAAAAAACCCGCAAGATCAGGAGAAAGAAATGTCCAGAAAATCGCTAGATTTTTAACTTTTATCATCTGAAATTTTCAAAAATCGCTAATTCCCTCCCAAACTCCATATTTTAACTTCCTAGCATAAAAAATTATAAATATAGTATTCCGTGTTTTCTCACTATATGTTTCTGGAATTATATTGAAGCGGTTAGCTCCCCAGAAGGCTTACATATTTTATCTGTTAGTTTTACCTGTTTTTTCAGAGAGGGTATTTTTTTTTTTTGCAGGAAACAAATCATAAACTCAAACTTTTTATAATAAAAGTTAAATTGAAATATACTGCAAATTAAACATCACAATAATGGTGTAACATATTTTGAAATTAGAAAAATTAAAAAACAAAAAAACTTTGTTTTAGCATGTTAAAAGTATTTAGGTTGGTAGATAATTAAATTCTACTGTATTGGTATAAGTTTTTTTTTTTTTTTTTGCTGTTGTTTCTATCGTATTTTAAACTAAACTTCGGAGGTTGGAATGCCCCCCCCCACCTAAAATGTACTTGGAAAAATCGATTTTATAGCGAGATTTAAGAATGGTTAGCTGAAAAAAAGGTGAAAAACAAAACATATAATGAATAAATACTTGTTACCAAAGGCAATAAATGCTACTTTTTTTTACTTACATGAATGAGTTTATTTTATGTTTTAAAGTATTTTCAAGCGCTTTTCTTTATTTTTTAATCTAAAATTGCGGGTGTGTGGGTGCGAAATACCTCCAGATTTTCTAGAATTCCCCACTAGATTGCAAACGAAATCTCCAGATCTAGCAGGAAAACCGCTAAATTGGAACCACTGGTCACGTGACAGAAAGTGGTAATAAATAATTATCCCTAAATAAAAAAATAGGCTATATGTACAAAGAAAACCACCTATTTATCATAGAAAAATTAAGTATAATGTTATAATTAAAAAGAAATATATAAAAACACACAAGGATATAGTAAACATATTATACCAAAACGTGGAAGTCATACGTCCAGTGGTTTTTTAGACTATTAATTGCGAACGAACCATGAGTTACATTTTTATATATAT
>NW_027633220.1:57500-67438 GCF_053919585.1 Euprymna scolopes
CTTTCGAAAATATTGGCGAAAAAAGTGACCCTTCCTTGTATAGAAAAGTGCCCAGTTGAGGGTGAAGGAATTAATGTTTTTAGCCAATTTTTCGATATTTGTCGTCCAAAGGGTCAAGCTTCAAAATGACACCAATCTCATGAAAATCCGTCGCTTCTGTTGAAAGTTTTAGGCAGACATACGAACATACATACATACATTTAAACAGCCAGGTGAGATTTATATTATAGATGAGACTGCAATATGAAACTTGGCACAGTTATTAGTCTTTCTCTACATAGGAACCACCCAGAGTTATGCATTTCTCCCATCGTTTGATGCAGCTCTGGAGACCGTTTTTGTAGAACACCTCAGGTTGGTCCTCCAACCATGACGTGACTTCAGAAATCAAGGCTGCATCATGTGGAAAACGCTTTCCTTTCAAAAACAACTTCATAGCTGGGAAGAGGTGAAAGTCAGAGAGTGTAAGGTCAGAAGAGTAGGGAGGATAGGAGAGGATTTCATAACAACACGCCCATGCTTCTGATCTGGCGACATGCGAGTTTTAGACCGGAGCATTGTCCTGCAGGAGGAGAGTACCTTTGCTGATCTTGCCCCACCTCTTGATTTTGATAGCTTCCCTTAATTTCCTCAAAAGTGAAGCATAATAGGCTCCTGTAATTGTGGTACCCTTTGCCAGGAAATCTGTCATCACTACTTCGTCCTGGTCCCAGAAGATTGTGAGCATGACCTTGCCAGCGGAGGGCTGCACCCTTGCCTTCTTTGGAGGTGGTGAGTTCAAGTGTTTCTGCTGCATTGACTGGGCTTTGGTCTCTGGATCATAGTGATGGACCCAGGTTTCATCCTGTGTAATCAGTCTTTTGAAAAACTTTGACTCATCTTCTTGGCACATCTCCAAATTCATCCTCCAGCACTCGACGCGTTCTCGCTTCTGGAATGGTGTGAGCAACCTGGGAATCCATCTGGCAGACACCTTATGCATATGCAAATGGTCATGAATGATAGTTTCCACAGACCCTGTACTAATCTTGACATCTTGGGCTATTTGGCGAATAGTAATGCGCTGATCTTCCAAAATGGCAGCCTAAACTTGACAGACAGATGCCTCATCAATGGCAGAAGGGATGGGCGACCAGGTCTGAGAACTGTTTCCACAGACTTCTGGCCATGTTTGAATTCACGATGCCAGCGTTTTACAAGGTCATATGATGGGGCATTATCACCATAAGTTTCTTTCATTTCATCAAAAGTCTCCTGTGGTGTGCGTCCTTTCAAATACAAAAACCGGATCACTGCTCGACATTCAACAGGCTCCATTTCACACCTGACTCAGTTCAAACACCTGTAAAACAGAAACCACAATTAGTTCAGATCTGTAATTTGCCACATAACCCGTAGAGATATAAATCATTACGCATGCAACATTTCAGCTAGATCAGACAACTGGAAGTGGGTCAGGGGCATTACTTATTGCACGCCCCTCGTAATTTCAACATTTTAATTATATTGTTTAAATTGGGAATGAACAAAAACACATTAGACAAAGCACACCCCAATAATTTAAATATGGATAGAAGCCGACCAACATAAAAATAAATTCATTAAAAAAAATAAAATAAAAATCGTTTTTTAGTTAATTTTGTTTTAATTATAAAAAAATGTCATTTTGTTTTTTGTTTTTTTGCAAAATTGATTTTATTTCATTTTTAAATATTCTTCTGTAATCTTATAAATATTACATTCTTTTAAAGAAGTCTTAGTTTAAAAATTTAATTAATAAACAATCGGACAGAGCCCTGGAATCCAAGCATGTCATATAATTATTGGTTTTGTTTTATAAAGAACAAAGATAACTTAATGAATAATTTTATAATTATGATAGGTTGTTTCATTTTTCACAGAAAAAAGCAATGAGTGAAATTATTGGTTTTCTTTTGATTTTTTCACCAATTTGCAATTATCACATTTTGTTGTGAAAATAAAAGGACAGAGTAGGGAATAAGGACCCCAATTGACTTCACTGCAAAGAAAGAAAAAAAGGCACATTTCCGTTGACACTGCTTCACACATACATTGGCTCTGTAAACAAATATCACGACGAGAAAACTTTTTAAACCAAACTTTGTATTGATGTATGTTTTTAAAATAATAATAAAAACGAGTTATATTATTGATTGTCTTTTTTTTTGTAGAGTGCGTTTATATATTTTCTTAAC
Source organism: Euprymna scolopes (assembly GCF_053919585.1). NCBI lineage: Eukaryota > Metazoa > Mollusca > Cephalopoda > Sepiida > Sepiolidae > Euprymna > Euprymna scolopes. The sequence goes on from NW_027633220.1 coordinate 59,717, forward strand.
TTTTCATAAACCATTGTGTGAAGAACAGGATTTCCCTACATTAAAAACCGACGTAAGAATTGAGAATTTAGGATTCTGATCTCTCCTGTCAATGGGCAGTTAAGAGCAATCCTTCTATATTGAGGCAATTTTTATGTATAATAAAATCACAAATATAAGCAACAAGTATAAACAAGCAAGATTTTAAAAATACATTATTTTTTTATAACTTTTATTTTTATAAAGATGAAGTGTAATATCACAACGTACAAATCTTTTTAGAACTTGTTTTCTATAAAAAAATTTGCTATTTGCTTACCTCCACACAAGGGCAAAAAAAACTAAAAGTTATAAAAACATTTCTAAATAAAATCATGTATTTTTTAATCTTGATTATTATCAGAATGCTGATCTTTCCTCTCAGCAGTCAATGAAGGAGAAATCTTTCTAGACTAAGGCAATTTTATCAAAATAACATAATAATCTATATATATAACATACAAAACAGCTGCGTGCGTTTTTGTATGCCCAACAAAGGCTTTTTTCGCCATGGTTCTCAGGATGGGGGGGGGCTACTATTCTTTAGAACTTGTTATATACGCCCTAGATCATAATATCTATGATTTGCGAACGTGTCTAGATTTATTTTGATCAACTTTTATAAAATTCACGCTATTCCTTCCTCTTGCGTGTTTGCTCGGCTTTTTCGTATAAAAATGAAACTAAATTGAAGCGAAAGCAGCTACCCGGCCTTTCATGCCGGGACGTCCAGAAAGCAATCAGCTTTGATCAATGTCGGGGAAACCTCTCATATCAGACAATTGCTATTCATTCGGACACTCCTTTTTTGTGGGGAGCTGGTTTTCCCCAATATTATGGGAAAATGAAACAATGGAAAGCTGAACTGGCCTCCAGCCAATGTTCATTTCTGCAAGTCAACTTTTTGATTGACATCACTAAATTTTAACGCTTTTCACTTCCTATGGCTTCGTAGCATAGCGGTAAAAGTACACGTTTTCTTTCACCTTCTTTTCTGCCTTTGGGTTTGCCACCTTTTTTTCTTTTACACTTACAAACACCTGGGCAATGCCGGGTACCCCTGCTAGTCTATATATATAAAAGGCAAACGTTTTTGTATGTCTTGGAAAGGCTTTTTTCGCTAGGTTTCTTGACAACGTTACTTTTTTAGAAAACTTTCCTTATACTTCCTAGATTATAATATCTCCGATTCAAAAACGGACGTCGTCTCTATCTTTATTTTGATCAATTTTTAAAAAAATCCCTGGTTTACTGGTGTTTGTTCGTTTTTTTCGTATAAAAGCAAAACTGATCGAAGCAAACAGCAGCGTCTGTCCGTCCTAGCCGGGATGTCCAAAAAGCAATCAGCTTTGATCAATGTGGGGGAAACCCTTCTTCATCTGGACACTGCCAGAGTTCCCCCTTTTTGTGGGGAGCTGGTTTTCCCCAACATCGTGGGGAAACAAATAAATAAAACGGCAGAAAGCCAGACATTCATTTCTGCACCTGCATGAATTCATTCACTTAACTATCCATTTCTGCAAATCAACTTTTTGATTGACCGCTAAATTTGAACGCTTTTCACTTATCAGATTTTCTTTCACTTTCTTTTCCACCTTCGTGTCATGGGCTGCCTGCCTACTGCCATTTTTTTTTTTTCAAACACACACCTCCATACACCCGGGCAATGCTGGGCACCCATGCTAGTCTATAATATAAATCTCATTTGTCTGTTTAAATGTATGTATGTCTACCTAAAACTTTCGACAGAGGTGACAGATTTTCACAAGATCGGTATTGTTTCGAAGCTCGACCATTCGGACAACAAATATCGAAAAAGTGGCCAAAAACATTAATTCCTTCACCCTCAATTGGGCACTTTTCTATTGGGAGGGGTCGCTTTTTTCACCGATATTTCCGAAAAGCATCCCCTCTTTTTGATTGACTAGCCTTAATTTAAACCTTCGTCACTTCCGGTTTGACAATGGATGCAACAGCAAAGACATCACATTTTTTTTCACATTCTTTTCCTCCTTCATGGTACAGGTTCGAGCCTGGCTGCCTACTACCACTTTTTTTCTTCTTTTTTTTGCTCAAACAAACTTCCAAACACCCGGGCAATGCCGGGCACCCAGGCTAATGAAATAAATAATTCTATTTAGAAATGTTTTCATAACGTTTATTTTTTAATCAAAAAAAAATGCTATTTGCTTACCTTCCCACAAGGTTAAGGTTAAATACCATGTAAGTCTTTAATGTAAGGAAAAAACATATTTGAACAGATATCCCACAACCAAGCATTGATTTAATAAACAGTTTATTGTGTTTCCACTCAGTGTCCAACATTCTTAATTCTTACGTCAGTTTTTAAATATAGGAAAAATTCTATCCCCCACAAAATGTTTTGTAAAAAGTTATTAAAAAATTAAATCTACAAAAAATTAATCTTGGTCACAAATAAATAATATAACTTGTTCTTCTTATTATTTTTAAATAAAGCAATACAAAGTTTTGAGGGGAAAAATAAGTAAAAAGCTTACAAGTAATTCAGTTATATGTAATACAGCTTAAAAAACTTATAAAAGTGAATCTATTTCAGTTCAAAAAATTGTTACTTCATTAAAATAGTACTTAATATTTCAGAAAAGACAAAAAAAATCACTCTACGTTTGTAGTAGTAGTAGTAGTAGTTCTACTGTAATCTACAACAGATGGAAATAAATGATTTCAATAATTTCATCCGATATCAAGATTATTTAAGTGAAACTTCTGAATGTATTTAAAACAATGAATTTCTTGTTTGTTCAATGTTATTTATTTATGAATTTCTATTTTTTATAAAAATAAATATTAAAGATAATAATTATCCATAATTTAGTGGAAATTACCTCCCTTAAATCATTATTTCAGGCAATTACCTCCCTTAAATCGACTACCGGTTAACAAGTGCCGAGTAATTAAGTTATCGTTTTTATATATTAACGATAATAAAAATATAAAATGATTAGGCAAAACAATCATAATTAGTAGTAACAATAAAAAATATGAAAATAAAAAGTATATTTTATAATGACAATTAATTTGAATGAAATTTCGTTGGGTGTTATGCAAATGAGGCAAGCTGAGAGATAGTGTAACACTGAGTGAAGTATAAGATGAAACGAAAAGGCATTCTCTACCAAAAATCATACTTTTAAGGATCATTTCTTAAGTATGAATCGCACGAACGTCTGAGACTTTTGTGCGGACAACACACCACGATGAGGAGTTAAAGTACTTTTCTCTGAGCGTGAAACCGATTTAAACTTATTAGGTCGCCTTTATTACCTCATAAGACAAATCATTGATGATCGTTCCTCTCGCTTTTATTATAAGGGAGATGGAGGAGGAAAGTACCTTCTGAGTGGTGCTACTTTTTAAAAAACAAACAATAGACCAAAATTACAAAACATCCCTCTATTGTACCTTGCAAATAGATATATAAGACTGTGTAAGCATTAAAAATGCTTATCTTAAATCTACGGGTCATTTATTTTATTTTACCCATATAAACTCGAGAAATGTAGGAACACAACAAATAAATGCATTTCATTCGCACTTAAAAAAGAGACCAAGTCAGATTTTTAATTTTTCCTTTGTCGCACACATTTCAACATGACAATGAAAATAATGTAAAATGAATAACTGAATGGTCAAATGCAAAATATAATCTGCTAATCAAAATATCAGAAACATTATTTTATTTATTGAAATAACTAAAATGATCACCAGTTTGTAATTGTTCCTATTTGCTTGCCTCCCCATGAGAGCAGACACAAGATCAATTTTTAAAGTGGGGAAAATCCAGCTCTCCAAAAGAGGAGCATTTTAGATTGAAATAAAAATTACCTCTTCCCTAACTGAGGACAACATCAAAACAGATACTACACTACTAGTCAAAGTCATTGTTTCTGCATATCTTATTATGATAGGGATTTATAGTTAAAAATGAAACAAAATATCAAGTTGAAATGTACAGTTTGGCAACATTTTGTAAAAACAAATTAGTTAAAATTCTTATTTGAATTCACAATGAATCAAAATGTGTAACTCACAAAAACCATAAGTTTCTGATTTGCAATACCAATCTCCGGGTCTGGAAATCTGAAACAGGAATGAACAAGAAAAGTTATAAAAGCAATAGAAAAAACAAACAAAAGGTTTTTATAAGCATTTTATATTTTCTTTGCAACAGAATTTTAATACTGGTTGAATAATCTGAACATAACCATTTGTTTAATCCTTCTATCACTGTGTTTAGATATTTTGACTGGGGCTAATCAATAAAAGACACATAGGAGCGATAGGAAGAAGTAAGGAAGAAGGAGGAGAATAAGAATGAGGAAACGTTGAAAAACAATAGGAAACAGACAATAAAGAAGAAAATGTATCCGTTGAAAAACTTACATCATTACATGGGTAATCTTGCAGTATAGTTAACAATCAGAAAATCAACAGCAAAAAAAATTATAACTTTCACTAAATGCATATGGATTGTAAAATTTAAGCTGAATTTTTTTTTATTGTTGGCATATTGAAGCACAAAAATCATTTTTAAAAATAGCGCTGAAAGAACAACAGTTGTATTTCATGACAAAACACGGATCTTTCAATAAATTCTAATTTGAGAAAAAAAAAATAAAACTTCAAAACAGTTTCATAATGTTAAAACTATTGTGGTTGGTATAAAATTAGATTTTAATGAAAGTTATTTGTTGCATATATATTTCGTTTTTTTTTTCAATTTCTCAACTGTTAACTATACTGCAAGATTATCAAATAACATATTCAAATTTTGAGTCTTTGACAATATTTCTGGATACTAGTTCAGCCTTTTAAGTACACAAAACCGATTTTTCCCCTGATACATATTTACATAAACAGCCGGAAAAAGCCAAATACAAGCAAACCAGCATTAAAAAAATAATAATAAAGAAATGTTCAAACAAGAAAACACTCAACATATTTTTATGAAAAAGTATTTATTTTTGACAAAGAAAATTTACAAAATATTTTGATATTGTTTCCAAAAATTAAAAAAAAAATTTTTTTATCTAAAATTATTATTTTGACTTGTTTTAAAATTTATTTATCATGCAAGAAATGCATCCGTTATTGGTGATGTTCCTGCATTTTGCATCACCAAAAATATTGATCAGTTATATTTGTTTATTTTTTTTGCAAGATTGCAGATATGTTTACATATTTTGCAAATTTTTATTTAGGTGACAAAGAGTTTACTTTCCTTCAACTAGTTTTTAAAGAGAATGAATTGCCTGTTCAAACACGATGAAATTCAGTATTGTTTTAATCAATTACCTTAAGTGGTCATCTACCTCTCAAAAAATAGGATCAGCACTTGAACATCTTTCAGCTGTTTCTGTAAATAGCTGGACCCCCCCCCTCCCCCGAAAAATCAGTTTCATGTGGTTCAAAAGCTAGACTGGTACTTATTTTTTAGATGAAGTCTTTCAAACATATCATGGTTGCTGTATTCACAACATTTCATCCACTGCATTATCTTTGCATTAACGTTTTAATGTTTTACATTAATGATTTATAGGAGGTTACATTAGCTTCATTTTCATCTGATTCCAACTGCACTTTTTGCAACTTGCCATCTTTTTAATTCTTTTTATTCTCATCATTCTTTCTCCCTCCTCCGTCTTTTTTTGTATTTGAGTCAACTACTTTTGTCACTAAAATCCAGTGAATTAACTAATACAACACACGTAAATGAAGCAATGTCATATAAGAACAATTTGCTTTGAAAAATTAAATACTTAAGTTTGAAATTCATAAATTATGACAAAAGAAGAAGGTCAGAGAATACAGTGGCCAGAATTTTGTGACCATAAAAACCACAAGGGAGATACTGGTACAGTTTGTGAACCATGATAAAAATGACGCAGTTAACGTTCAAAAAAAGTCTGAATGAAAATGAACTGGTGGCAAATTCAAAACGAGACTTATGTATGGCAATTTCCTTCCGTCTTAGTCGCCTGTTACATCTTAGTGGCAATTTGCTGTGTTTCGGGTGAATAAAAAGAAACATGTATACCAGAAATAACAGGTAGAAATAGGTCGCACACCATCCACCATGACGATACAACACCTACAACTACATACCTAGAAAACAGAGCTGTAAAATTGGATTTTTTTGTTTTGTTTTGCATGTTTCAGCATGTCAACCACTTTTGAGTCATTTACTGCAGAAAAATGTAATGTATTAGACGTTGATTCGTTGTTTTTGCTTTTTGCTTGTGGAATCTTTTATTATATTTTGTTGTATATTTTAATCTCTTTCAAGAATTCAATAGTTTTTTCTGGGCCGATTTTGTTAAATATTACCCTCAGACTAGTTCTCTTATTCTTATTTATTATTATTTATTCAGACCCGTTTAAAGTTCACAGTCTGTCAGTATATGATTTACTGTGTAGGACTCCTGATAGTATCCTACCCTGTCTCTATCCTTTGATCGATCTATGTAGATTTGTGAGTATCCTTTATATTTATTTTGGATGTTATTATTAAGCAGTTCTTCATGGAAGGTTGAAGGATGGATTTTTGTTTTAGAATATTTATTCAATTTTAATATTATAGATGGTTGTTCAACCAAGTTTCCGAGTTGATAGATTCGTGTATTTTTGTTGTGTCTATTTGGGTTTCTGTGAGGAGGTTCTTTATATGGAGACTGTATATTTCCTTTTTTGCTGAAGAGGTGTATATATTGTGGATAGAAAACATATTGATATGCAGGGTTTGATTAAGTAATATTGTAAAGCTAGTTTTTGTTTTCTTAGAGTCAGTGGTGGTTCATTAGCTTCCACATATAAAGCTCTCCACTGGAAAGGTTCTGAAGGTTCCCAAGGCCAATCTCAATCCTTGGTGTATCATATCCAATTCCTTCACATATGATTTTCTGGCTGCTCCATATATGTTACATCTGTAGTCAAGTTTGGATCTAATTAAAGATCAATATACTTTTAATAATGTATTTTTATCAGTACCTCAGTGTGTGCTAACACTTTAATTAACTGCATGGTCTCGTGGCATTTTGTTTTTAAGTATTTTATGTGTGATATGAATGACAATTTACTATCATATATTATTTGTATTTGTGTTGGTCAATGACTGGAATATTATTATTGTCCTGTTTCAAGATGGAGTTGTGATTGAACTTTCGTAGTTTACAAGAAATGTATGCATTTTGTTTTCTCTTCTGAAAATTTGAATCTATTTTCTATGGTCTATTATTTAGGCAGAGTTGGAGTTTGTGATTGGCTGTTGGTATATATTTTGATCAATAGCATATGAATAGGTTGTTTACGTATAGAGCGTAGTCAATTCCTGGGTCTATATTTTTTATATCATTTATTTTTTATATTGAAAAGGGTGACAGATAGAATGTTTCCTAAGGAGACACCCATTTCTTGTTCTTTTTGGACTGAAAGTATATTGCCCATACGTACTTGCAAGAGTCTATCATTTAAAAAGTTGCTAATAAATTCTGGCATTCTGCCTTTATGTCCTAGTCTGTGCAGGTCTCTTTTGATGCCATAATTCCAAGTAATATCATATGCTTTTTTAAGATCCCCAAAAATTGCTATTAGCTAAATGCCTCTCTTATACTTGTTCCAAGTCTTATTAATGGTCGATGGGGATTCTTCTTTTCCTGAAACCTG
>NW_027633221.1:0-5000 GCF_053919585.1 Euprymna scolopes
CGTACACTTATATTCGATCTACCACTCCATTCCATGTTTAAAAAAGATGTGTCCTCCATAGTATCAGACCTGACCGAATGGCTAATTCTAGGCATAGACCGACTCATACAATCCAAAAAAAATCCATCAAAAACCTAACAGCCAGCCATGGTTCTCCCCAAAATGTGCTGCTGCCATCGCGCACAGAAATCACTTTTTCCATAGCTACCAACGTAATAGATGTACTGAGAATAAAGCTGCCTTCAGAACTGCCAGCAACCACTGCAGAAGAGTAATAAAAAATGCAAGAGAGCTATATAGTCAGTCCGTTAAATCCAAAGTAGCTGAGCAGCAGCTTGTTTCCCACCAGTTTTGGCAAATAGCAAACAGGATCCTAAACAGAAGCGTGCGTTCTATCCCAATCATCAACAATGGACCTGAGGTCATCTCATCAGCATAAGACAAGGCCAAACTATTTGCCAAGAACTTTGCAGCTAATTCTACCCTATGCGACGAAGGCCATCAACTCCCTGTATTTCCTCCTATAACGGACAACACGCTCTGCAACATACAAATATCTGTGCGTAATGTCGCCAAGCTAACCAAGAACCTTGATTCCAGTAAAGCAACTGGCCCTGACGGCATTCCAATCATTGTGCTGAAAAAGCTTCAACCAGAACTTACCCCCGTACTTACAAAACTGTTTAAGCGTTGCCTTAAAGAGAAGTGCTTCCCAACACCCTGGAAACCGTCATCAGTATTCCCTGTGTCTAAGAACTCAGGTGACAAATCCTCTCCCTCTCAGTACAGACCAATAAGTCTCCTGTGTGTCATGAGTAAGCTGCTGGAATTCATATTAAATAGAGAAGTAGTCAACCACCTCAGCAGAAATAACCTTCTTAGTGACATGCAATATGGTTTCCGTTCTGCCAGATCTACAGCATATGTGCTAACTGTTATATCTCATAGGATTAGCGAACTCTTGACAAAGGCTTCCTCTCTAGGGCAATTGATCTTGACATATCAAAGGCCTTCGATAAGGTATTGCATAAGGGCCTACTTCACAAGATGTCCAGCTACGGTATAACTGGAAATGTTTTCCCGATCATAAAATCATTTCTCTCCGATAGGCTCATAAGAGTAGTAGTTGATGGGCAGAAATAAGAGGCCATCAATATTAATGCTGGAGTCCTTTAGGGGCCCATCCTAGGCCCAACTCTTTTCCTAATATACATCAATGATCTCCCAAAACACATACTTAAATCATTCGTTGACATCTCTGCTGATGACACGACTATCTATGGCAACACATCAAAGGCCGTAAATGACAAAGTTCTCTCAGATTCTCTCTCCTCTGATCTTGAGCGCGTGGTACAATGGGGGAGGAGATGGCTGGTCACTTTTAATGCATCTAAAACCAAGCTCATATCTTTAAATCATCAACGCTCTGATCTCCATCTGGCATCAATTGATATGGGTGGCTCTCGTCTAGGGGAAGCTCCATGGTTTGATAAGCTTCTGGGCTTGACATTTACCCCTGATCTGAAATGGAATACGTACATCAAGTCAGCTGCCAAGATCGCTGGAAAAATGGTAGGATCCTTCTATCGCTCCAGAAGATATCTCACCCCTGATGCAATTCTCTATCTGTATAAAAGCCAAGTACGTCCAAGGATGGAGTACTGCTGCCACATCTGGACAGGAGCTGCTAAAATAGCCTATCCTGCCTTGACAGAGTACAAAATAGGTTTCGTGACCTAGTGGGTGATGCCCTTTTCTCTTCCCTGCAACCTTTCTCCCTTCTGACGTTGCGAGCCTGTCTTTGTTTTATCGTTACTACCATGGCCGGTGCTCGTCTGAACTCCAATCTCTGGTCAAAAATTTTCCCCACTCCTTATCTGTACCAAAATCCAAACGTAGATTCCATGAATAAAGCTTCTTTCTTAGAAATGCACGCCTGTGGAACTCTGTTCCGGTTGCCTGTTTCCCACCTGACTACAACCTGGATGTATTCAAGTCCAATGTGAACAAATTCCTGATGAACCGCCTCCTTAAGTAAGAAACTTTTTCAGATCTCCAAAACAAACGTACTGTACACACAATAACCCTTATCTCCGAGTGGCTTCCGGGCCTTGATAAGTGGTGACTACCTTGTAAAAACAAAGAGTGGGGGTTTTTGCAACTATTCTTTATTACAACTATACTGTCGCTATTTTCTTACAACTAAACAACTTTAACCCGTTGACAAACATAAGAACAATTGTAGTAAAGACAAGACGACTACTACTACTACTACTACTACTACTACTACTACTCTCTATCCGTTCCTTTTCCTTCCTTCCTTCCTTTCTTCCTTCTTTTTTTGTTTTTTGTTTACATTTCTAGATACAAAATAGTTGTGTGAGAACGGTGAATTTGTTGACAAATTTACTAATCTGTTTCAATTATTAGTTTTATTTTATTTTATTTTATTTATTTAGGTTTTATTTTTTTGGTCCAGGTTTTATTAATTATTTTTTTTAGATTTTAGATTTCTATAACTTGGTTGAAGGATTCCAATATGGGTTTTTCATTCTTATATTTCTCATCGGTAGGTTCATGTGCGTTTTTTCTGCTAAATGATTTTCGTCGGCGTTCGATTCATAGGAAAATCATGTTTAATGTTCGATTTTTGAGCGATTATTCGGAAAAATAGGTAAGTTTACACGAATAGGGAGGACTTTTTTTCATGTTTGAGTGATCCGTCCGTGATTTTTCATTTTAATATACTTTCATAGAAATGTTTCTGTTATGTCAAAAAAAAAAAAAAACTATTTTCTTTACGTCAAAAGTGCCATGCTCATACATGAATTCCATAGCTAATATAACATACTGACCCAACGGGTCACGGGTAGTCTAGTCTATGTATCTATAAAAGTGAAACTGTCTGTCTGTCTGTGTATCTGTGTGTGTATCTGTGTGTGTATCTGTGTGTGTACATTTCCCTACGCAATGACTGTCAATTTCAAGTCTACAGACATAAAATTTGATATAAAGGGTACTGAGATTTGGGAAAATCGATGTGATCGGCTTTCGGCCAGAAATTTGGCGATTAAGGGGTCAAAGTTCAACGATTTGACCTTGGAGAACTCTACCAAACTCCTCCGACAATTAAGGGTCTAAACACTTGAAATTTTAGATATAGGTTCATTGGACATGGATCTAACTTAATAACTTGATTTGAGCTCAAAACAATAAATGTTAAGGGGTCATAATAGGGATCAAACTTAAAATTTTTTTTTTTTTGCTCAACATACATCTCCAAATACCTTGGCAACACCGGGCACCCGTGCTAGTATATCTATAAAAGTGAAAGTGTCTGTCTGTGTGTGTACATTTCCCTACGCAATAACTCTGTCAATTTTAAGTCTACAGACATAAAATTTGATATACAGGGTACTGAGATTTGGGAAAATCGATGTGGTCGGTTTTCGGCCAGAAATTTGGCGATTAAGGGGTCAAATTTCAACAATTCGACCTTTGAGAACTCTACCAAACTCGTCCGACAACTTTGAGTCTAAACACTTGAAATTGTAGATATAGGTTCCCTGGACATGGATCTAACTTAATAACTTGATTTGAGCCCAAAACAATAAATGTTAAGGGGTCATAATAGGGGTCAAAGTTTTTAAAAAAATTGACATCTGCGGTCTCTACCAAATTACTCAGACAATTTCTGGTCTAAATATTTTAAATTTTACATAAAGGGTATTCAGAGATATGGCAAGCTTTTTAATCGGTTTGGGTCCAAAATATTAGCTACATGTTTGCCTAGAACTTTCGACAGAGGCGACGGATGTTCATAAGATCAGTACTGTTCTGAAGCTCGACCCTTCAGACGGCAAATACCAACAATTTGGCTATAAACATTAATTTCTTCACCCTCAACTGGGCACTTTTCTACAGGGAGGTGTTGCTTTCCCCCCTTTTTTCGATTGTCTAGCCTTAATTAAAACTTTGTCACTTCCGGTTTGACGGTGGTCGTAACAGCAAACACGTCACTTTTTTCACGTTCTTACCAGTACGCGTTCGAGCCTGCCTTCCTACTACCACTATTTTTTTCAACATACACCTCCAAACACCCTGGCAACGCCGGTCTGAAATGCTATATATATATATATATATATATATATATATATATATATATATATATATATATATATATATAGTGATGGTCAAATTTATGGAGTGTTTTTTATTCTCGTCACAGGGTCTGTCTTTAAAAATCTACCAAAAATCAGGTAATTATCAAATCTATAAAAAATTTTCATCGATTAATAAGTAAAGAATGCACTTTATATGAGTGTAACGGCTTTTCATATTCGTTGTATAAATATATTTGGGGACTTCATGTTCCCCCACTTCCTCATTTGCCATAATAGGAAACATTTTTAGCTTGATTGATCAATTATTATGAAAGAAAAATTATAAAGCTAAAAATTACACACACACACACACATACACACACACACACACATATACATATATATATATATATATATATATATATATATATATATATATATATATATATATATACGTTTTATTTTTTATTACCGTATCTTTCTGTTAAGTTACATTATTGTTTCAGCTACTTGGCCGTTTTTTTTGTCTAATTTGCTCAATTAAAAGGAAAATCCAAAATGTAAGAGCGTATTTATATTTTGTGTACAGAAAGTTGTTAGTTGAGACAGACCATTGATACCGTCGGTTTCAACCACGATAATAAGGCTCGTTTAAGGTATCCTTATCAAGCTTTCTTCAGCCAATATTCGTATTGGCTGAAGAGAGCTTGATAAGGATACCTTAAACGGGCCTTATTATCGGGCTTGAAACCGACGGTACCAATGATCTGTCTCAACTAACAACTTTCTGTACACAATATATATATATATATATATATATATATATATATATATATATATATATATATATATTATACGGAAAATAGACCTGGGGTCTACAGAGCAAAGTTTAATTTT
>NW_027633221.1:10000-12500 GCF_053919585.1 Euprymna scolopes
TACATACACATATATATATATATATATATATATATATATATATATATATATATATATATATATATATATATATATATATATGAGCAAACAGTTAATAAAACATGTTAAAAAACACTTTGAAAAAGAGTTAGAAACATATTTAATCTGAAAAGGAAACACTTAGGAAAATGAAAACATAAAGCGTAGCTTAATTAAATAAAGTTTAGTTCCGTTTTAAACCAAACTGATATCAGTTAATAATGATTAAAATTAAATCAAATATAACTTAAATTAAAAATAAATTAAATAAATGAACTTTAAATATTATTCCTAAACAGAACAATTAAACAATTCTATCACTACTAATCATTGGAGTTAATTATTAAAATAAATTTTCTGTAATGTAATGTGCAAATGATGTAAGTTTTTGAATGCAGATTTCCTTTGAATAAATATTACATATAGAAATGATGGTAGATTAAAAATGTATATAACCACGTTTTCAGTATGAAAATCGATTTGTAAAATAATGCACCGTTTTACATATTGTGACTAAAAAAACAACAACAAAAAAAACAGAAATACATTTTATTATAATATATGTGTCTGTGTGTCTTCTGGGTTTGAAGCTATAAAGTATGTATGTATGTATGTATGTATGTATGTATGTATGTATGTATGTCAACGTTGTACCTATTAGTCCGAATCAAACGGTCTGTTTAATATGCAGCGAAGTTTGAGAAGACGTGATTGTTCACAGGAATACCCTTCAACCGCCAGAGGAAGTAAAATCAGTGGAAATTGTTCAATTTGTATGTCACATCTTTTTTTTTTTACATAGACATCACCACTAATCAAGGCCAAGAGGCCACTCGAGGATAATGGTTAAAGAGCGTACAGTAGAAATTGTACAATATAGTAATCGTTAGTAATGGAAATTCGGTAAATTTGTTAACTCATATGGAACGGCTCATCCAGAACTTGTTTACGTTAGACTTGAAGACAACCACATTGTAGTCAGCTGGAAAGCAGGAAAACGGAAGACAATTCCATAGGCGTGCAGTTCTAAGAAAGAAGCTTTGCTCATGGAATCTAGGTTTAGGTTTAGGCACAGAGTGGGGGAAATTATTGATAGTGTTTTCTGCTTCAAGATGTGCAAATCTGCGGCGGGAGCGTAGAGTCATCTGAAATGGCATGGACGACAAGATTGGGAGAATTCAATGTGATGACGATGATCTGGAAAAATACAGCAATCATCATGTCTTTATGTGTTTCTGAGTGTGCGCAATGGTGCAGTTCTTTTGTGAGGTTGAATTAATTTGAAATAAGAACGGCTTTGAACTTATCGTTAGTTCGAGAAATGCGTAAAACTGATACAAGTTTCCCCTCCATTGACCAAGGAAAAATACACTTAAGTTTAGCACCAGAACAGATATTACACTTTGAGGTATTAAATCTTTTATTCAGGTAAAAAAATACAATATGAATTAAACACGAACAAAAAATTTAGGAACAAGGCCAACTTAAAAAGGGTGGAAGAACGGGAGTCATTGGTCATATTTGTCAATCTGGAACTAAACAAAAGATTTTCTTAGCCAGTATCCTCTTTCACCATAATACCGCATTAAGCCTTTCGTACTTGGGACGTCCTACTTAGAGCCTAATCGTTTAAAACATTTTTTTATTAGCGTGTAAAAACAAATAAGATAATAATGATAATAAAATAATTCATTTGTGTCGATAGGAAAAAAATGAAAAAGTGATTAGTAAGACGCCCCCAACTTCATCTAATTGATATACCGCTTATTTCACTTCAGTTTGTAAAGGAACCTGAGGTCCTGCGGGACATTCTCTGGGTGAGATGCTCTCTACATGGGACAAAAGCGAGAAAAGAAAAATGGTGGGTGAAGGGGGTGTTAGTAATTGATGTCTTTCTCTCCAAGATGGGTGAACTTCAGAAACGAGGTGGCGAAAAGAAAAAAATTCAATTCGGCTTCCTTTGGAGGCTTCCTAGTTGGGGTACTCACTCGGCTAGCTAAGACGCTCTACGCCTACGTGAGAAACACGTATTCAAATTTGGCTCCTTTTCGTACACACCACCTTGCTACGTGTATCCATCTTCTGTCAAATACTGCGCGATGCAGGCTTTATCTATCACATCTGATCTTCACATACAGTTGATTAGGGTTAGGGTTAGGGTTAGATAAACCGATCAGATCCTGATAAGAAAAAGACCCCCCCCCGCGCTTCAGCCACATTGCAGTCGTGACATCCAAATAACCATTATCGCCAGAATCGTAATGTAGACTATTTGTCTTTCCCGGTTCCATGGCGGCTTCACGTTGTCAACGACGTTAAATATAGTAATCGGGTGAGGATGCCCGGGATCGATGCGAGCCGTCACCTCGCTGACATACGACCAGTACTGATGGAGTTCGCGGCAATCGTAGAACGGGTGATCAATCGTTTAAAGGTGAAATATAATAGAATAAACATATTTTCCCATAAATATATATTTATA
>NW_027633221.1:15000-67405 GCF_053919585.1 Euprymna scolopes
GGGTTCAAAAACAGCCTACGGAAAATGGATTCTGATTTATTAAAGTATGATAGGTTATGAAAAGGAAGGGTTGTAAATTTGAGTTGAATTTGGGGTATCAAAACCAAAACAAAATATCATGAAAGTAAAAATAAAATAGATAAACCCCATAATTTTTTTTTGCCCGTCGGTAGCTTCCTCAGACTTTTACAGAAATGTTCGTTATTATAGGATGCAAGAGTGAAAGAGTGAATGAGATCAAGGGGTGGGGCGAGGTGGGCGGAAGAAAGAGAGGAAGGGAATAAGGGGGAAGGTTGGAGGGGGCGCTTGGTATGTCGGTAATGTTTTAGTTTTGGATTTTAAGGAACTTGTGGGGGAGGGTCTGGGAAGTTCATTTCTGGTGTGGCTGAAGACATAGGTATACATGGAGGGGAAGGGGAATATGTGGGGGTATGAGGAGGAGGGGGTTACTTTAAAATTCGAGTCTTAATGTTAAACGGCCGGGTAGCTGAAATAATAATGTAACTTAACAGAAAAATACGGTAATAAAAAAAAATAAAACGCATATTTGCTCTACAACAATATTGAGCACTTTCTTTTTTTTTTATTAATTACCATTTCCACTAAATATATATATATATATATATATATATATATATATATATATATATATATGCATATATATATACTATTAAAACGTATACATGTACGACATAATCACGTTGACCCCATGGTTCATGTTAGATAACCGAAGTTAAGCAATGTTGAGCCTGGCTAGTATCGGATGTGTGACCATTTGGGAATTCTAGGCGCTGTATGTGCTTTCCGCTTATCTCGGCATTGTTTCCAGTCGTTCTGAACCTCCACTTGCCACTGGTATTTAACAATGTCATCTCAGGAGAGTTGTGGTTGAAGATTGCGCAACTCCTGCCACAAAAATTTCACGCGAAGGTACTCTTACCCTGAGTATCCATAGTCTGTCAAGACTGGAGAGAGACGTTTTTTAAAGGTATACACTCACATGTATATATATACATAAATGTGTGTGTCTGCGCGCGTGCGCATGTGCATGCGCGGGCGCGCGTGTGTGTTCGTACGTTGACGTGTTTGCTTATATAAAAGTAAAGTATATTTTCTGGTCTAGGAAATATTTAATGAGCTGTTCCGAATCCTAACATTTTTACTGCTTACAAATGTGACCTCGAACTTAACTAAATCGACCAATCGGAACGCCGCGCTGGATTTTCGAGTCTACAAGAATAGCTTTGTTGCACCCACCATAAAACAAGGCTGATTGATCACTTTCGGTTTGAGCCGAAGAATCTTCCGGCAGTGAAAATCAATACGGCTGGGACAGTTCCTTTTTCTATGAGTGGACGAAAATCAAAATAGCTTTGTCTTTTTTTTTTTTTGTTCTGCGCCAAATAGAAATGCCTTTCTCTCCCTCCTTGCAACAGTCGAAAAGCCATTTGTAAGCGATGAATAATATATAGCAACGATCTTACCTATCCTCACAATAATACGGGCGGTAGTACTATGGAAGGGTTAGATTTACTAAGCTAACTGTTTTTAAAACCAAGTAGGAGCGGACATCCGGATCCGGTGTCCTTATGTCATCTCTCTCAGAACGTGATAACTGCATCAGATTCGGAACCAAAACTCAATGGATTGAAAGTGGCCACGTAGCTTGTGTTAAACCTACTTTGCTAGCAGTTTAAAGACCAGAAAGGAGTTGGTCTCAGGATCCGTCCCTTTCTGGTTGTCTCGTTTTTTTGCGTTGGATAGGCATAACAGTGGAGACAATGTGTCAACACTGCTTTTGCACCGTTAAAGCTTACGTCAAAACTATTCAGCTAGCAGTTTTAAAACCAAAGGGAGTTTCTACTAGGATCCATTGCTCTCTGGTCCCCTCTTTCTTATCTTTTTATAAACGGATCTGGGATGGAGCCACAAATCAATGGCAGAAAATTGTAAACGTTGCTTCTATATCATTAGTGTATCTGCTGGGACAAATATTCCCTAACTTTTCATGCAACCATATATACATACTATGTTGAACGAAAAAAATTTTTCTCACAGAAAAGTGACAATGTTTGACAATGTTTATGACTGCAATTCCACCTACCATTAGCAACCGCCAACTAGCCAAACGGTTATAAGTGCTGAGTGCGGAGTTTCAATTCCCCGTTTGATGTAGTTACTTCTCTAGCCTCTCTGAACAGCTGTGATACAGCGGAACACAAAGTCTGTGTATGATCCCAAGCTCTGTGACACCATATTCGTAATTGCAATCCTGTAGACATCCGACACACTCCTCCGCAGATGGTGAAATTTCATATGCTCGTCGGTCAAAGATGCTTTCTCGAGTGAACAGACTTTGCTGCGTGCTCTGAAACCACAATGGCATACATATTAATTTTTAGGTGGATGTTTCTTGTGTTTTGCCTTCATATTTGCACGAAGGTTGTCCCTATGACAAAGGCGGTTATGTTCAAATTCTTTGGTCCCCAGGAAACACATCTTCCTCCATTTTCTGCGATCCCCTCTTGCACTCTCCCAGGAACTCAGAGAAATTCCACAACGTTTCAGGTTGTCTTTTTAAACTAAAATACAACCTGAAACGTTGTGGAATTTCTCTGAGTTCTTGGGAGAGTGCAGCAGGGGATTATATATATATATATATATATATATATATATATATATATATATATATATATATATATTATTCAAATTAAAAAAACAGAATATGATAAACCTTTAAGGAAGGTTTACAAAATTTTAATTATCTGACGAGGAGTACAAATAAACAAGAAATACCTTATTTCACAAAATATGGAAGATTGCAATTCTTCTCATCAGAGTAAAGAGGTTTACAAAATATACAAAAAAAAAATTGCATGTTAATACATTAAAGGAAACTACAAATATGATATTATCATATTTGCATCAAAAAGGTTATTAAACAGTTAGTTATAAGGATTTCAACTGCTTAAGAAATCAGGAAATTGACAAAAAAAGGAAGAAAAATTATGTGGTAAAAATTCCTTGAATACGAATAAAAAATCCAAAACAATCCATTGAAAATCAATTGGTAATCCATAAGGAAGAGTAAAACAGAATTATAGGTCTCCAAGATAAACTGAAGCTTCCAGAAAAATCATCAGATCATGGAGAAGTTGTTTTTCTAGAAGTTTCTGATGCATTTCATCCGTTTGTTGACAGTATTTCTCTGTTGTAATGCTGCATTCCAAAAACTGCATTGGATGAGACCGGTCGCAGATGACCAAACAGTCAGTATGACCTTCTTTTGGTCCAACTCTCGTTTCGGGAAGTATTGTAGAGCTTCATCAGAGTCTAACCATTGAGCGGAGCGTCGACGATTATTGTAAAGAACCCAATTTTTATCGCAAGTCACAACCCGGTGGAGAAACGGTTTCTTCTAGTTGCGTAAACGAAGGGAAGATGACACTTCATAATTGCGTTTCTTTTGGTCGTGTGTGAGGGTGTATATATATATATATATATATATATATATATATATATGTATATATATATGTGTGTGTGTGTGTGTGTGTGTGTGTGTGTGTGTGATATGTATATATATATATGTGCGTGTGTGTGATATGTATATATACATGTGTGTGTGTGTATACACACAAACACATATATATACACACACACACACATATATATATATATATGAAATCAAAATATATATATGTGTGGGTGTGAAATCATATATATATATATATATATATATATATATATATATATATATATATATACATACGCGCCGCATACACAGAGGCTCCTTCAGTCTTTGACAGACGATGGATACCCACACCTCTTCTGAGTCGACATTGGTAAATCCCTGTGGCAAGTGAAGTACAGGATGACTGGAAGCAAATGTCGAACTAAGCGGAGAATACATACAGCGCCTAGAATTGTCAAATGGTCACCAATCTGGTACTAACCAGGCTCAACGTTGCTTAACTTCGCGATTCTATGCAATTATGCCGTACCATACTTGATATGTTTATTTATGCCAACTTCGTATTATTATCATAGAAACACACACACACACACACACACACAAGCACACACATATATATATACGACTACGAGCCCATAGAAAGTCAACAGCTGTGGCATTTTTGCGCAACAAATAGCATATATCCTCCAAGTTTAAACTATTAACATCCATATCAAAATCTGCGGAAAGAAAATTTGAAGTGGTAAGCGCGCGAAAAAAACGGAAAAAAAATCGCAGATTTAAAAAAAAAAAAAAACAAAACGAAAAAAAAAACGGAAAAAAATTGCAGATGTGATGTGCGCATCTCATTCTGGCGAAAAATAAAAAAAAAGGCTAGATTGCGAAATTTGGCCTAAAATGGAGGTATTCTGCTAGGTACATTTCCAAAATGGCCACGTTGACGTCGTCGTGATAAATAATTGTTTTTCGATGTAAAAAAATAAATAAATAAATAAAAAACTAAAAATAAAACTAAAAAAAAAACTACTTGATCAAATGAAGTGAAATTTTTTTTTTGGAGAACTTCAGTCTATAACAGATACATCTGCCTTACTTTTAATGCTAGGTTTATTTATGGTGTCTTTCACATTTAATAAAAACCCTTCACAATATTTGCTGACGAGGAAACCTTGTTTATTTAAAAAACTATATGTAATAATTATTGTCCGTAACTTGATGTCTACCACAATAAAAACAGTTTTCTGAAACGATCGTACAAATAATTGATTTTGTTGTTGTTCCTTCTTATGAAACGGATTTTTAAATTTAATTATAATTTGATTTTTAAATTATCAATCACATTACTAAATATTAAATTAGCTCTAGGATATTTACCTATCGAGCTTATTATATATCTAAATTACAACGAGCACTTTTTCTTTCCTGTATTTTAATTAAACTAGTAATTTCACTATTACATTAAAACACACTCTGCTCTTTAGACTATTGTTCTAATCTCCTTTAATATATATATATATATCCTTTAATATATATATATATATATATATATATATATATATATATATATATATATATATATATATATATATTGTTTAACAACCCATACATTAAACAGTGGAGTACATAACGCCTACGGACTGGCAATAAACATGCGAATACAAAAAAGAGATACTTGGCGAAAGTAAAATGGAGAAAGGGCTATTAATAAAGCAAATCACATACTTTCGATCTCCTTTGTCTAATGATCTCCAAGTATTTACTGGCTGACGGTTCAAAAGAAATATACACCAACAGCAAGTCAACTGTATGCAGCATCAATAAACCTATGAATCTATCGTTACTATTAAAGGCAAATAGCTAATCGATTAACCAAATCAATGACGGAGAAGACAGCCCGAGACATCGTTCAATGTCCAGTGACCGAATTCGGCCGATTCAATCACTGACCGGACCACAGCCGGACAAACGAAGAATGAATATCTAAATATAGAAACCTGTGAATATGATGGCCACCCACGGTGCCGGCTGTCAGCCAATCGACAATGACTTCCGGAACAATATTTGATCTATTTATAGTACTTCCTGTCGGTGTTACTTCGCAACCGTCTACAGAAGTGACTGAAATGAAAACAAAGTAGAGCTTTTTCTATATGAGACTAGTGTGTTTGTCTGTCAGCCTGCCTGTTGGTGTGTACTCTTTTTACGAAACTTATATATACAGACATATATATATACATATATATATATATACATATATGCATAAGTATATAATACTCCTTTACGCTCAAAGGCACACACACACACACACACACACACACACACACATATATATATATACATACATGCATATATATATATATACATACAAATATACATACATACATATTTATATATATATATATAGATAGATAGATAGTCTTATTTACAGTATTCCAAATTTTACTGGGTTATATAATTGAAAATTAAGTAATCGTTCATGTACCAATAAGTTTTAAGCCAAATTGAGATGACTTAAACTGTAAGCTACAAAATTATCATATTTCATAATTAAGCATTCATATATCGTTTTAACAAAAACGAAGAAATCAAGGAATAAATTGATAGTAAAAAAAAAAAATAGTGTATTTCATCGTTAGTTACAATTGTTTCAAGACTATTCGGACAAATTCAAACATTATGTCGCTTGAAAATTTTCATAAGAACAGCTTTTCGTCAGCCTTATTGGATACAAAACACTTTAAAAATAAAAGATTATGGAAACCATTTCCCTTATAAGGAAAAGAAAGCAAGCGAAAATATTTTATCTACATCTCATCCTTGCAAAATTTTAAAGTTAATACATTTATCTATTTTCGTATCTTCATTTGAAAAATTTTCAAACAAATTATCATACAACGTTACCACTAATTACCTATGTCCACTTAATATGTTTTACTAATACCATTTATTAATTTCTTAAATTAAATTTCTTTATTTCTTTATTAAATTTAAATTAATGGTCCGAGTTTGCCCATTCCAATAATCGTTCTTAACCCTCTCATAATGTTCTTCATCTCTCAATTGAGGATCCTTCCTTTTGTGTGTGTGTGTGTGTGTGTGTGTGTGTGTGTGTTACTGCTAATCAATGCCTAAATGCTACTTGATAAAGGTTAATGGGCATGCACGTTGATCATGAACAATATTATGAGAGGATTGGAAAGTACGGATCAGATTTTAGTTATTTAAGTGGATATTTGTTAAACTTGGACTTGAAAACGACTGTGTTGTAGTAATCTCGGAAGCAACCTAGTAGTATTGTATTCCATAGATGGGAAATTTTTTTTCATAAAAGTTTTGTTTAGTTCTAGGTATAAAAGGAAGAAAAATAAAAATCCTGAACAGTGGTTTTAGTTAGACAATTTTTTTTTATGATTGAACTGTAGAAAAGAGATCCCTCCCACAAAATCTAGAAGTGGCTTATTAACGCTTTATCCTCGAATTGCCCCTTTCCTTGATAAGTGGCGATCTGTATTGAATAAATAAAGATTTTTTTCTGTTAGTTTATCAATCAAATATTTTTTTAACTGTCTTAATGCCATCTCGGTCAAATAATCTTTGACAATGATGGACTTGCGAACTGCACCCTTGCGCCAAACTTCGCAACGAATCTTCCGCATTATCAGTTCTTCGGGGATAATTGTTAATACAGTTTCCACACTGATATATAACTGGCCACTTGTCTCTGTAGACAGATGATGGTTTTTATCCTTGAAATTCTTTATTTGGCCAATCAACTCTGCTCTTCTGGCTTCCTTACTCCTTCCCCACCTTTCAGCATCCCTCACAGACTCACTGATTTCCTAGAATCTTTTATGCTACTTACAAACTGAGGTTCGATTCATGCAAGATGGTCCAAAAGCAGTCTGAAGCATTCCATACGTTCCTATGCCATTTTTTGCAAGTTTAAAACAGAATTTTTTTTGCATATTGATCTCCTAATGTATCCTCACGTCCAAATTGCATTTTTTCCAGCTGTGACAATCAGGCTTTAGTAGGGTGTATTCCAATTCCTGCTGTAACTGTTCATTTGAACCTGAAATCATAAAAATTGGTCAGTCATCTAATAAGATGTATAGCAATAACATACTGAATTTTCAAGAGTTTACGGTAATTTTATATACTTGTACAAAATAAGTCTGGAAACTTATTTAACACATCTCCTATCTATTGGTGGGGGGGGAGACTGACTCATAAAACGGCAAAGACGAAAATGGTAAACTCACGGAATGATGCATAAAAAAACGGAACTCTGCCTGGAAAAGAGGGCGTCTTTGGGGTGGCGTGGATTAATTCACTAAGCAAGAAGAAAAGGGTTGAGTCATTGTACATACATATTTCGTGTCTTACATCCATGAAAGGGTGGAGTGGGTTGGGGGGAAATAAGGCGAATAAGGAGGAAGGAGGTTATGAGTGTATACTCTGCGAAATGGCAAGACATATTACAAACAAGATGAGTTATTTGTCCCTTCATCGAATTGTTTGATTACCATTCTTCCTTGAATTCTTCACACCCGTGATTTATTCAAAGATTTATAGCTAATGAAGTCTATCAGGGTTTTCCTGGGGATCTAGAGACAACAAGTCACTCCAAATTCCTACTATTATAACACCTTGGTGTTTTTCAATAAATAGTTACGAGTATTTCTTTTTCTTTTTTTTTTTTTTTTTTGAAACAACGTAACTACGTTGACACATGATTTTAGTTAGATAAACGAAGTTAAGCCACATTAGACTTGGTCAATACAAGATGAGTGACTATTGTAAAATACTGGGAGTTGCGTTATGTAGGAGGAACGCGAAACCTTACTGAAAAAAACAAAACATAAAAAGCACAAAAACTAAAATAAGCAACAATAACATAAAAAAACAAAACAGGAAAAACATACACAACTGCGTGGATCAAAACATATATCAGACTGAGGGACCGCTTGAGAATTTAATATTCCCTAGAAACCGGATTCAAAAGAAAGCCATCTCCTCTATTTCCGGTCTCGGAATGGATACAGATTCCGATTCTTTTTACATTTCTTGTTTTGGGAGATAATTTGATGATGGCTTGTGTGAAAACTTTGAGTGATTAAATAATAATAATAATAATAATAATAATAATAATAATAATAATAATAATAATAATAATAATAACAACAACAACAACAACAACAATAACAACAACAATATAATAATAATAATAATAACAACAATAATAATAATAATAACAACAACAATAATAATAATAATAACAATAATAACAATAATAACAATAATAATAATAATAACAGCCATAATAATAACAATAATAATAACAATAATAATAATAATAATAACAACAATAATAACAATAATAAAAATATTAACAACAACAACAACAATAATAATAATAGTTATAATAATAACAACAACAATAAAAATAACAATCATAACAACAATAATAACAACAACAACAATAATAATAATAATAATAATAATAATAATAATAATAAAAATGAGAAGAAGAAGAAGAAGAAAAAGAAAAATGAGAAAGTTGTAGATAAACTGCTTAAGTTAAATGATTCCGCTTACATGAGGTTCTCCCTTTTTTTAGAAGATTACGTGGCCGAAAGAAAAAATAATTACAATTATTGTAGAATTTCAAGTAAGAAATCAGTTTCGTGCATAAATTTACCATAAAATGACCATTATTTGCAGCCCATTAAAACTTTTTAATGACATTCAAATATTTTAACCATTAATCTTATCTAATCTAATCGCTCAAAACTCGAAAATTAAACAAAGTATTGACAGCATTACATTTTCGCACGATTGTTGACATATATTTCATCTTTTTCTACCAGCATTTTGTAAACTTTGCGATTTTGTACGTTTACTAATAGTCATAATGCAGGGCTTATGGACAGTCGTTTGTTTTTTGTTGCTTTAACAGAGTGAACCCTATATATATATATATATATTTTTTTTTTAACAATAAACGCTTTAAAATAGGTTTAAACACAAACAATCCTATCCACATAGGTAAAAAGAGTAAATTATGCTAACATTTGGTAACACATATTTGTTGCATTTTTTTTTCATCTCGTTTTTTATATTTTGTTTTTACCTGGGAGTTACCACTTATTAAGGCTCGAAGGCCACTCAAGGATAATGATTAATGAATGTAAGGTGGTAGTGTAGTAACTGTTAATGGTGTAAATTGGGTAGAATTTGATTATTAATAGGAACGGCTCAACAAGAACTTGTTTACATTGGATTTGAAGGCTACCATGTTGTATTCAACCTGGAAGCAGGCCAGTCGAACAGTGTTCCGAAAGCAGGCAGTTCTGAGACAGAAGCTTTGTTTATGGGATCTGCGTTTAGATTTAGGCACAGGTAGAGAATGGGGAAAATAATATATAGTGGTTGCACCTATTTAAAATGCCTACCCACGGGACAGAGTTAGACACCAGGGTCGTTTTTTAACGTGGAGAAAAGGTACAAAAATAAAAATTGTCTCAGTCGTCAAGGATTGCTTCTCCACCGAAAGAAACGGAAGTGCCGCATCTGAAGAACAGATACTACACTTTGATCTTGATAGTGGTTGTAGTTGTCGAGTGATTTTGCGAAAGTTTGCCAAGGGGGGGGGAGAGTTCATAGATCGGAGTTCAGTCGAGAATTTTCGGTGAAAATAGTGACATAGAGAGACAGGATCGCGACGTCTCTTCATTGGGAAGATGTTGCAGGAAAAAAGGGCATCATCTACTAGGTTTCGGAGTCGATTCTGAACTATAAAATTATAGTAATATTATCCCGAATCTCATTCTTTCTCTAGGGAGGCAAGGTACGTTTAAATGTAGAATAATTATTTTTATATAAATATAAACTTACGCTAAAACATAACACTGCATTGAGGGAGGAGGAAGGGGGTGGAGGTGGTGTTGGGCGCGCGCCTTGATACCACCACCGCCCTCTGCCTCTTCCCAGAAAACAGTAAAATCTCCTGAAAATGTTAAATTGTATTCTAATCGGTAAACGTCGGCGCGTTACTTGTGGAAAAACGGTTAATTAAACTGCAGAAGCATCTGTTAAGCTACACAAGTTCTGTAATTGACCCCCCCAAAAAAAAAGAAGGAAAAACATCACCTGTTAAACCACACAAGTTCTATAATTGACCCCCCCCCCCAAAAAAAAAAGAAAGAACGAAAAAGATAAAAATATTTGGTGCTTATGTTTTTGTAAACCGCTCGTGAAAACTTTGTTTTAGATCAATAAACATGCATTAAAACTACGTAAGACAAAAAAAAAAAATGAACCACATATATTTTTTTGGGGGGAAAACTTTCTTATTTTAAATAGCCGCTTAAAGATTGCTGCGCGATGTGATAAGTCACTTCATTACGCCTGTTCGCATGCAAACGCATCATGTAAGAAAAACACTACTGAAAGCGGTTAAATGGCGCAAAATAATCCCAAGGTACAGGGGTTCATACCATGCAAACAGTAAATTTGCGACAGGTTTGATTATCAGGTTCGTTGTGAGCGACATCGAATACACGTAAAAAAACAAAAAACAAAAAAAAAAGACAAAAAATTAGAGTGGTCGGTATTCTGTTGTAGTGTAAGGTAATATCTACCTTTTTTTTAATTCGACAAATTTCTAAATGTTTTCCTTTTTTATCTAAGACTTTGATAACCTGTGAGATCTTCATTTGCATTTTTCACCTGTGTTCAAAACGAAAGTATACAATAAAACTAATTATTTCAGTCGATGATTAGATAAGGAGAGTCAATCTGATCCCGGTGTTAAGAAGATTTCAAATCTTGAAATAATCAATTGCGAACTTCCAGAGAGGCTGCAAAAGGGCGTTTGGCAAGTAAGTTCGAAAAGCTTTAGTTATAAAATTGGCAAGTGAACTCTAATATGGTTATTTTTTTTTTGCCATAATTGACCACTAAAAAATATAAATTTGAACTCAGAGAATACATGCTAAGTCTGGGAATAGGATTTATACAATCAGGGTGCTCCACCTCAGGGGTGCTGATTTCTCAATCCCAAATTCCGACCCTGGTGTTTAAGTTCTTGCAGTGAAAGAAAACAAAATACGTGAAACTCAAATTCATTCGATTTCGATATTGCAAAAAATTCAGATTTTTCCGATTTTTTATTTCGATTACTAATATATCTATCTGCTATCATATAAAAAGATCAAGATCAAAGTGTAGTATCTGTTCTTCAGAGTCTGCACTTCAATTTCTTGTTTTCTCTCAATCTAGGAGAAATCCTTCACGACTGAGACAATTTAAAATTTGTGTTCCTTTTCTCCACATCGAAAAACGACCCTGGTGTCTAACTTTGTCCCGTGGGGAGGCATTGTAAATAGGTACAATTATATAAAAAGTCACTTTGTGTGTGCGTGTGAGTTCCTTCCTCATAGATTCCGAAACGGTTGAGCCTGTCTTTTGCAAATTTCACACAAAGCTAATTTATCTCTGGCGGTGTATTAAATATGTTTTCTACAGAAATTTATCCGATAAGTATCGGAAATCGAAAAAATCCGATCTTAAAAACAGCTTTTTTTTTCTCTAATAGATGAAAAAGAATACTTTTTACAGGGGGGATATTTTTAGTTAGACAGGCCAAGGGAGATAATGAAATTACAGTAAAATAATTTCTTTAAAAAACCGATTCATTACAATCTGGCGATATAGCTTATGGTAGAGCATTCGACTGCAGATCAAATGGTCCCATATTCAAGCCCGTGTGTACCTCACCTTTTCATTTTATAAACATGATCAATTAACAATAAAAGAAAGGGGCCATTTAAAATCGCCGCAAATCATTTGTTTGCTTGCATATTTTAAAACTAAACATTAATCGGAAGTTACTTTTCCAAGGCATTCATCGCCAAGCCCAAATGTCAGCTGACGTGTTATTGTAAACAAACACAAACGGAATTTGATGAACGACATTATCATTATTATTTTTTATTTACTTATTAATTTATTTATTTATGTATTTATTTTGTGAATTAGTCCACTGGAAAATTATTAATTCATGCGCAAAACACGTCACGGTTTTAGAATAGTTTCAAAGAATTGCGTAATCACCAACAAAGCCGCGTTTACAATAAAAAAAAAATACAAAAACTAACTTTTCCTCTTCACAAACCCGCAGCAGAGGGGAGTAACCAGATAGAATTGAAAATTCGCCACCTCCGTTCAACGGACTGTTATATTACGCTTTACGATATGTGCGTAGAATACATTACAAGCACGTGCTGATCTTCGTGGTGGACGCTGTCGGCCCCCGTTTATGAAACTAACGCCGACACTTATTATTCAGTTTTTCAACAGTTATTTCTTTAAAGACAAGCCAGAAAACAGGTTGATTTTTTATGCATGTGTATGTGTGTGTGTAAAAGAGAGAGAGAGAGAGAGAGAGAGAGAGAGAGAGAGAGAGAGGGAGAGAGAAATGCGAAGAGAACTGAGACTTTGGAGAGGCTTATTGCCATTCAAATTCCAGTAAAGAGCAATGGCCGCTATCAACGAGAAATCAATGACAAGCAGCTGTTGCAATAATGCAAATTCATTTGCAGATGTTATCGAAAGAGGTGGAGATTACTGGAAACCTGTTGTCACTCAGCTTCCAGGGGACACCACAGGCTGTTTTCACGGAGAGATCTTTGATGACCTGTGTGGAAGCTCCTTGTGAGCCAATAATAATAATAATAATAATAATAATAATAATAATAATAATAAAGATGAAAGAATGAATCACCTTATGTACATGGACAACCTGAAACTATTTGGAAAAAGCAAGAAGGAACTAAAGACCCTAATAAGCACAACCAGAATCTTCGACCAAATTATCCAAATGGAATTCGGCAGGGAAAACTGCGCACTGCTGATCACGGGAAGGGGAAACTGTGGGCAATGGAATTACCCAACCAAACGGTGATGAGGGGAAAAGGGTAACGTGAGACTACAAATATCTGGGAGTCCTTGTCAACATAGTGGTGAGACAACAACTATGGAAGGCAGTAATTAATGAGGATACCGTTACAAGACTCAGTATTCATATCCTGTCGTGGTTAATTACACGAAGAAGGCCACAAACTGAGTTAGTCGAAACGTGATAAAACAACAGCTATAATGATGACGACAAGAGTCCGCAAAAAAATCGTATACACAACAGAATAAATGTTACGTTTTGAAATGCATTAGTTTCTTTTTTATTTTATTGTTTTTTTTTTATTTGAGTTTAAGTTTTAGTCGACGAAATAACATAACTTGATTTTGGAACAATTCATTTTAAAATGTATAAAATAGGAATTTTTTACGTTAGTCAAATAAAAAAAAAAGAGCCTATCTAACATATATCGGCAATCTGATAATGCTGTTGCCTCCGTCGATCTCGAGAGTTCATAAAATTGCGCGTCCTGACACAGCCGGGGTGGGGGGGAGTGCAGTTGGCTGGGCCATTTAAGACGGATGGCTGATGACGAATCCTTAAAGACCTTTTGTTTGAGGAGCTTGCCTTTGGCACAAGACCTACTGGCCGACCGGTCCTTTGCTACAAGGATGTTTGCAAGCGTGACCTGAGGGCTTGCAGTTACAGCCCTTCGAAGCTTAAGATTGCTGCCTCAGACAGTGAGGGCTGGCGGACTACCATCCGGCATGTGGCTGACACATCCGAGAGGAGGAGAACCACATGTTGGCGGTAGACGCAGCCCTGTAGAAAGGAGAGGACAGATCCAACTTTGACCCCGGCCCAGGCAGAGACACAGAAAAACTACATCTGCAGCAACTGTGGCAGGTCCTGTGGCTCCCGCATCGACATGCACAGCCACACCACAAGCTGCGCACTCCCTCTGATAATGTACGAACGTGATATCTAACCAGTGAGGTTTCTTCATCATATATATATATATATATCGTAGTAATTCGAAAGATTCTACTATTAATACTGGTTTCCTTGATATTTTCTTGTCAGTATTCGTTCTAGAAAGACATTGGTCACTTATGAGAGGACATGCGTTGCATGGCGAGAATGACACACTTAATATTTAATGTAAGTCTAAAAGACATGCTTAGTGCTGACAACCTCAGAAGAAGATAAAATCTGAATAATAGAGGAAAATGTGTAAAGAACAAAAGATTTCGACAGTATGTCCTCGTTGAATGAATGAATGTCTTTTTTTTTTAGATGTAGACCAGTTGAGATAGAAGGGTCACGAGAAGGGAATGCCAATGAAAACATGGGTGAAATGGTAAAAATGGGTTACAGGGAAAGAGAGATAAATAAAGATTTTGCCACAATACGTTTTTTTTTTTTACAAGTGAGTCATCTCTTATCAAGATCTGAAGGCCACCCGAGGATAAAGGTTAATGATGTAAAGTGGTCACTGAGACAACAGCTTAGTGATCGTAACTGATGAAAAGTGAGTTGAATTTTATTATTTAAGACGCGGTGGGACATCAAGAACTTGTTTACATTGAACTTGAAAACGACCATATTTTGTCATGTGGGAGTTCCATAGGCGCGCAATTTTAGGTATGAAATTTGCGTTTAGATTTAGGCACTGATAGAGAGTATACTATAGAATCATGTTGACACACCAGTTCTCGCCAGATCACCAACGTTAAGCAACGTTGAGCCTGGCCCGTACCAGATGGGTAGCCATTTGGGAAGACGAGGCGCTATAGGCACCGCGAGGTAAAATACCGGGTTGGGAAACTGGTGTAGTCTATCCTTCTCTCGAAAGATGGGCCTCTCTTAAGGCGTGGTAGGCAACCCGTCTAGTGATGGCGTCACTATAAAAAATACCCTTGATAGCCCTGGCAAAGCACCAAGTATTCAGCTACGGACCAGATTTGAATTACACTACAAACTCATGTAGTGAGTTCGATCTCGGCTTCGGCCACATGTTGCGTTACGTTTTTTTAGAGAGTAGGGGAAAATGTTGGTAGAGGTTGCAGCCAGAAGAGTGTTTTTTGCTACTTTGAAAGTCAAGTTCTTAAAGCCGCCCACTCCATGCCAGCACCAGCGTGACAAAACGGACGTTGAACCGATGATGATGATGATGATGATGATGATGATGATGATGATGATGATGATGATGATGATTAAAAGGAAGAGGTGGACGAAAAAGACGAGGAAGAGGTCGATCACATTAATCACAAATCACGTTTTTTTGCCAATCGGGCAATCTAATTAAAAAAAAAAAAAAAACGTGTGTGAAAGGTGATAACGTACGTACGAACCTGAAATGTCTCCGCGAAGCATTCTATAGATAATAATCAGGAAAGAGAGAAAAGAAAGCCGATATGGAAGTAGAACGTAATTTCAAATCTATGCGCTACAGTGACTGCATTCCAAGGGAGATTATTTAGTCTCGGGGAAAAGAATAACTTTAAAAAAAAAAAAAAAAATACAAATGAAATCGAAGCCTTCCGCGTAACTTACCTCAACCCCTCAAACCCACCCCGAAAATGGCGAATCTTTTGAGTCGTTCCCGAGTAAAGATATAGTGTAAGCTTTAAAATGGAAGTGGGAGTGTGGCTGTGGGGTAAAATAAGGATTCCATTTGACAAACTCTCCCCCCACATCATTCATCCAATATGGCACGAGCAGACGATAAAAAATGGATACATCTTCGTAATGTAAATAAATACAAAAACACGTACTTTCTTGGTTGACGTTCGTAGAGAGTTGAGTAAAACAATAGTGTGTGTATGTGTGTATATATATATATACATATGTGTGTGTGTGTATACATATGTGTGATGAAAATAACGGAAATAGTATTCCGACAAAATAGAGAAATAAAAAGGAACAAACCGTATTATGCGTTCATCAACGCTTCGTCTTTATTTCGATTTTATTCATCCAGAGGAAGTCTCGAAATAAAGACGAAACGTTGATGAACACATAAAACGGTTTGTTCCTTTTTATTTCTCTATACATATGTGTGTGTGTGTGTGTATGTGTGTGCGCTTGTGTGTGTGTGTGTGTGTTAGAAGGCCGCTATCCGGTCGTAAAATATGCATAGATATCATATTTTAATTAATGTAGAATTCTTATTTATTTGAAAACAGAAACGCCGTAGGTATTAAATGTAACGTTTAATTCCTTGAAGAAAAACATAGTAAAAAAAAACAAAAAAAAAAAACAAACAAAAAAAAACGGAAAGAAACCGAGACATGTACATACGAGTATTATGTTTTTGTTCTAAACAGTTCACTTTTTGTAAGTAAAAAAAAAATACTCGAGCTGAGATCAAAACCAAAACCTAAAGACAGCGAGTCAAGTACGATAACAATTAGGCCAGCTTTACACGCCTGTAAGAAGTGTTTTCAAACCTATATATTATTAACATTAGCAATCTGTCATGTGAACTATGAACGCATGCGCATTCGTGAAACAGTGGACAAACAGATAAACATCCGATGACTCCTACGTACTATTTTTTCAATTTACACCCTATTGAAACCCTTTTTCCGGATAAAATCCGATAAACATGTTTTCCACGTAACTGAATGCCTTATATACCAAATTTAAAATCTGTAGATAAAAATCGCTGAGCATATACGTATGAGAAATAGCCTCACACACACAAACATTCCCAATCATATATATATATATATATATATATATATATATATATATATATATATATATATATATATATATATATATAAATAAAATCTGGGTTGTTTTTTTTGTTTGTATCCGTTAGAAGCGCTGAGTGAGATTCGAAGAATACACCATGTATAAATACATTTGAAGCCAAAACTGCAACGCGAATTTTTTTTTATAAAATAAACGGGTGTTTATATTTAAAGAAATATATTTCGGAGTACGACTCTTTTGTCAATCTTTTTTTTTCCCTCTTCTTCCTCGACGTGATTTTTTTTTTGTTTATATCCGTTAGAAGCGCTGAGTGAGATTTGAAGAATAAAACATGTATACATTTGAAGCCAAAACTGCAACGCGAAATATTTTTTTAAATAAACGGGTGTTTATTTTTAAAGAAATATATTTCGGAGTACGACTCCTTTGTCAATCTTCAGCGCTTCTAACGGATATAAACAAAAGCGCTTCAATGTATTTATCGTAATACTTATGAAACATAATAAACTATTTATTTTACATTATGTATACGCTATATATTACAAAAACAATTTACACTCTACATATCCTACAATTATTAAACTTACTATGCTTAACTAGTGTTGAGGGGGAGGGTTGAGGCTTCCTCTCTTTACGGAGAGACAGAAATATGCGTGCTTACCCCATCCTGTCCAGACGAGAAGAGACCAATAAAAGGAAAGGGGATTCTGGGCTGCATTTCTGTGTATTTCTACGCTTATGGCCAAATCACCACCCGTCCATGCTGAAGAGTGTGTTAGCAACCGTGGCACTGAAATATAGTGCCAGACATTCTCATACAATCATAATTGTGGGAATTTTCATTTTTTTTCATATTTTACAAGCCACATACATAGGCATACATAATCCAGAAACATCAACATAAATGGTTTGTAAGTTTTACAGTACAACTATTTCAATAAATGCACTGACCTTTTGATGATTATATTTCGGAGTTATTTACATTTATACTAGTGCAACATGTTTCTTGGCCATGCAGTATTTCTATAATCCTCAAATTTTTATTCATATATATATATATATATATATATATATATATATATATATATATATATATATATCGTTAGTCAACATTAAAGATACAGATAACGTGTTCATTTTTCACCGATAATATTTTATTCATATGAAGTACAGCTTACACGTGTTTCATTGAATAGTGAAAATTTACCAAAAATCAAAGACAAAATTAGAATACTCATACATGTATACACGCACACACATATATATACACCGATATATACATATATATATATATACATACATATACGTACATATATATTTTCATTACTTACTATCTAGCTCTACCTATGTATTGAGCACTGTTGAAGTAAATACTGAAAATTTACGCATAAAATTATATATTTTTCTATTAATTTATGTGATGAATTAAATGGTCATTTATATCTATATCTATATCTATATCTATATATATATATATATATATATATATATATATATATATATATATATATATATATATATATACATATACTAGCATTTCAGCCCGGCGTTGCCCAGGTGTTTGAATATGTATGTTGAGCAAAATTTAGAGTCTGTAGACTAAAAATTGACAGTTATTGCGTAGGGAAATGTACACACACACACACACACACACACACGTTCACTTATATATATATATATATATATATATATATATATATATATATATATATATATATATATATATATACTTTACATTAAACAATAGAAACAAAGACGGATATTACAAAGATATGTCAGTAATTCTGCATGTTTAACGATAAAAGTTATGTTTAAAACTGAAGTGTCAATAACGAAAATGCTATTATCGATTAGATGAAAAAAAAAACAATGATTACAAAAAGATCCTTTTACGGCGAAAAACCGTTGCAGATAAAAACTATGCTAATCGTAAGCTCCACAGACAACATGACGACTTAAATTTCAAAATTAAGCGTGATAGACAAGATGGGGAAATTTTAAATATAAACGTTGCAGAAAATTTTAACTGATTTCAAGCGGCAGCGTAACAGCCAAAATGAAAATGGTTAATTAAAATGTAAATGTCACAGTCAAAATAGCGTTACAGACCAAATTGCAATTTGCTATTGCAAAAGTAAGCGTTACAGACAAAATGAACATGGTTAATTAAAATGTAAATGCTACAGTCAAAATAAAAATTACATTTTGAACGTAAGCGTTACAGACAAAATGAAAATGGTTATGGAAAATGTAAATGTCACAGTCAAAATAAAGATTACATTTTTAACGTAAGCGTTACAGACAAAATGAAAATGGTTATGGAAAATGCAAGAGTTACAGTCAAAGAAAAAAAATTAATATTTTAAACGTTACAGACAAAATGAAAATGGTAATGGAAAATGTAAATGTCACAGTCAAAATAAAGATTATATTTTAAACGTAAGCGTTACAGACAAAATGAAAATTGCTATTTCAAATGCAAGCCTTACAGACTAAATGAAAATTGTTATGGAAAATGCGAGAGGTACAGTCAAAGTAAAACATTATATTTTAAACGTTACAGACAAAATGAAAATGGCTAGTGAAAATGTAAATGTCACAGTCAAAATAAAGATTATATTTTAAACGTAAGCCTTACAGATAAAATAAAAATTGCTATTTCAAATGGTTATGGATAATGTAAGTGTTACAGTCAAAGCAAAAATTCTTATTTCAAACGTAACCGTTACAAAGTGAAAATGGTCCAATATAAACAAGGTATTGATGAGCCGTTCCCCTTAAATAATCCAATTTTACCAAATGTACACTTCTACCGGTTACTTTGATATTGTCCTTTTGACCAATTATCCTCGAGTGGCCTCCAGGCCTTGATAAGTGGTGATTCCCTTTAAAGAAAGAAATGATTAAGTAAAATGTAAGTATTACAGTCAAAATTAAAAAACTTGATATTTCAAACGTAAGCGTTACAGGCAAAATACAAATTGCTATTAAAAACGTAAGCGTTACAGATGAAATGAAAATGGTTAGGTAAAATATTACAGTCAAAATAAAAATTCATATTTAAAACGTCAGCGTTACAGAAAAAACATGAAAATTATTATTTAAAATGTAAGCGTTACAGAGATAAAGGAACTAGTAAGTTAAAGTGTAAGTGTTACATCTAAAATAAAAACTCATATTTTTTACGTTATTGTCACAGACGAAATGGTTAGGTAACATGTGAGCGTTACAGTCGAAAAAAATTGATATTTCTAACGCAAGCATTGCAAAAAAAAAATGCAAATTGCTGTTTTAAACGTAAGCGTTACTGAAAAATGAAAATTGCCGTTTTAAACTTAAGCGTTACAGAAAAAATGAAAATTGCTGTTTTTAACTTACTATTACAGAAAAATTAAAATTGCTGTTTTAAACGTAAGCGTAACAGAAATATGAAAATGGCTGTTTTAAAAGTAAGCGTTACAGAAAAATGAAAATTGCTGTTTTAAACTTACTGTTACAGAAAAATGAAAATTGCTGTTTTAAACTTACTGTTACAGAAAAATGAAAATTGCTGTTTTACACTTAAGCGTTACAGAAAAATGAAAATTGCTGTTTTAAAAGTAAGCGTTACAAAAAAATGAAAATTGCTGTTTTAAACGTAAGGGCTACAAAAAATGAAAATTGCTGTTTTAAACTATTATTTATAACGGAAGCAAAACAGACAAAATAAAAATTCATTCTGAAATATAAATGTGACAAGAAAAAATACTGCTTCAAACTTAAGCGTCACACACTAATCTCATAGAGTTGCATTTACGCAGCCACAAATAGAAAAATTTAAAGACGAATACTTTATGCATATATTTACGGTTCATGACTACGGATTCCATCAAGCTGCATAATATAACATTCTTTATGAAGACAAAAAAAAGATATGCCATTTGTGTTTCCATCCCCCCCCATCCACACACACACACAAACAAAATGCACCAACCTGAATAAATAAAAAAAAAGATTAACTAGGAGATTTAGGGTTATAGAAATTGCAACATTTTCCGCAAATGGAACGTACACCGAGATGAGAAATCTTAGTGGAAAGGTTCTATTGTTTTCAGTGGGTTGATGTGCAGACGACTTTTGCTTTCGATATGACTCACAGGAATCCATGGATCCATTCTTCATAGACGTCTACATTTTATTATTATTTGATATTCTTTGATCTGCAGAACCATTTGAAGTATTCGATACCAGCGAAAAGTAACTACAAGCTGGTTCTGTGTACTATAAACGTAGAGGTGAGATAAGAGCTGGAAATATATCAAGGCCCAGAGGCAACTGGAGGATAAGGTGTACGATAGTCATTGGGACAATAGCGTAGTAGTCGTTATTAGTGGAAATTGAGTATAATTAAATCATTTAAGAGGACTGTTCAATGAGAATTTGTTTACGTTGAACTTGAAGACAACAATAATCTAGTCAACGAGAAAGCAGACGATCGTAACAAAGTTTTACGGGCGGGCAGTTCTAAGGAAAAAGCTTTGTTCATGGAATTCACGTTTTGGTTTAGGCACCGATAGAGAATCGAGACAAAAGATATTAAAGAAATTAGTGGTTCAGACTAATTTATTACCGTTCAATATACCAATAGATGAATAAGAAAACCAACAAAAATCAAGCGACGTTAATCTATAACTGTATATTTGCAACAGGCTTAGTCGACTTATTCGTGATAAAGCCAATATATTTTTTTCAGTTTTTACTGCTTAGCACCTATTTTTACAGGCGAAAAACCAGATCAAATTTGTTCCACGAGTCCGAATTCCGTATATATCAAGTTTCAAGTTTGTAGACTAAAACCGAGAGAAAAGAAAGTTTGGTAGAGATCGTTTCGCAAACACACAGACAACTCTAGCACAGGCTTAGCTCATATATATATATATATATATATATATATATATATGATTTTCAGAATGTGAGAGATTGTATAATAAATTCCACAGCCAAACAACGTCGCAGCTCACAAGAGTCATGGCAGTAGTCTTTGACTTCCGGTTCGTTGACTGTCATGGATCTTGTGAGCTGCGACGTTGCTTGGCTGTGGAATTTATTATATATATATATATGTATATATATATATATATATATATATATATATATATATATATATACGAAAAATCAACTGTAAATTCTTTTATATAACAGAGGCGCATACGATATGAATGTTCTCTGTAGAACACAATTGTAATAGGATACTTGACATTTCTACGTTTAACTTTATTTAAACATTATTTTATCCATCTTTCTACACTTCTATAATTGTGTGTGTGTGTGTGTGTGTGTGTGTGTTGATATTCATATATTCATATTACAAACACTTTTTTCTATTTGTTTTAAAAGAAAATACAACTTTATTATATATGGATCCTGGAATTACATTCCTCTGAAAAAGACCTAGCTAATTTGCATATTCTTTTAAACCTTTATTTTGATTAAATATTGTCTTCATATGTTAGGTATTAACGTCGAAGAGAAAAAATAAATCGTACGCAAAACGTTTTGGTTTCGATTCTCAGTGGTTGCCCGTGAGTCATTTTTTTTTTTTAACTTTTTAAATATGTATGAGGTCCAATATAATCTAATATATAAATAGCTATATATATATATGTCTGTCTGTCGGTCCGTCTGTCTGTTTTCATATTTTCAAACTCTATCTCATCCGAGACTAAAAGTCGCAGAGCAACACAGGGGCTTTCTAATG
The DNA here is from genome assembly GCF_053919585.1 of Euprymna scolopes. Classification (NCBI taxonomy): domain Eukaryota; kingdom Metazoa; phylum Mollusca; class Cephalopoda; order Sepiida; family Sepiolidae; genus Euprymna; species Euprymna scolopes. The sequence continues at coordinate 37,852 of NW_027633221.1, forward strand.
ATTTGATTTTTTAAAATGATTTTGATGGGCCGGTATTTTATATGGTCTTTAGCCGTTAAATTGTTTTTAACAGGTCAAAAAATGGTTCATAATTAACAAAAATCGTTAAACATTTTGTACATTCATAGTTTTTTTTTTAAATTTTATTTTTGATCACTTTATATGCGTGTCACGTAGCTGATGGCACCTAAATACATTTTTTTTTACTTTTGAAATCACAATTCTATAATAATATATACGAAATCTAGACAAATTAAAATATCATATTTAAGCGTATTTATCGCTCGGGCAAAGCCTCCCAACCCCGCTAGAATAATAATAATACGAAATCTGCATTATCAAAATATCATATTAAGCGTATTTTACGATCGCGTACTTGCGGTCGGCCAGCTAGTGAATATATATATATAATATATATATATATATATATATATATATATATATATATATATATATATATATATAGAGAGAGAGAGAGAGAGAGAGAGAGAGAGAATAAATGATGAAAAACTTTATTCCAAAATTCATGATGTTGACCATCTTACAATTTATTCCTTTAATTCAGTTGATTTATACAATTCTTGACAGTACCTGTTTCGTAGCGCAAAATCAACCACTTAATTATTATATCATTCAGTGAATCTATTATGCCCTTAACTCATCAGAAAAAAGAGCTACAATTCAAAATGGCGTAATGGAAACATATTAAAGGTATATGCAGCTTCTCTTCCAATTTTCAGATATTAATCATTATTAGATTACATTTCCTTTTGACGGATTGATTGTTGCTATTTACAGAAACAAAAAAAAAATGGAATTTTTTACATATTTTACAGTTTTAGCAGTTTCAAAAAGGTGAATGTGCCACAGAAAATATTTTAATAGTTTAAAAGTTTGAATATTTTAAATGACAAAATATATAACATTAACTTAAATAAACATAGTTATTTGAAAAATATGCGATATAAAAATAAAAATTAATTGATAAAAATATTGTACCCATTTTTTATATATTGTACCCATTTTTTATATATTGTACCCATTTTTTATATATTGTACCCATTTTTTATATACTGTACCCATTTTTTATATATTGTGCCCATTTTTATATACTGTACCCATTTTTTATATATTGTACCCATTTTTTATATACTGTACCCATTTTTTATATATTGTACCCATTTTTTATATATTGTACCCATTTTTTATATACTGTACCCATTTTTTATATATTGTACCCATTTTTTATATATTGTCGCCATTTTTTATATATTGTACCCATTTTTTATATATTGTGCCCATTTTTTATATATTGTACCCATTTTTTATATACTGTACCCATTTTTTTATATTGTGCCCATTTTTTATATATTGTAGCAATTTTTTATATATTGTAGCAATTTTTTATATATTGTACCTATTTTTTATCTATTGTACCCATTTTTTATATATTGTACCCATTTTTTATATTGTACCCATTTTTTATATATTGTACCCATTTTTTATATATTGTACCCATTTTCTATATATTGTACCCATTTTTTATATATTGTGCCCATTTTTTTTATATTGTACCGATTTTTTATATATTGTACCCATTTTTTATGTATTGTACCAATTTTTTATATATTGTACCCATTTTTTATATATTGTACCCATTTTTTATATATTGTGCCCATTTTTTATATATTGTACCCATTTTTTATATATTTACCCATTTTTTTATATTGTACCCATTTTTTATATATTGTACCCATTTTTTATATATTGTACCCATTTTTTATATATTGTGCCCATTTTTTTATATTGTACCTATTTTTTTTATATTGTACCCATTTTTTTATATTGTACCCATTTTTTTATATATTGTACCCATTTTTTATATATTGTACCCATTTTTTTATATTGTACCCATATTTTATATATTGTACCCATTTTTTTATATATTGTACCCATTTTTTATATATTGTACCCATTTTTTATATATTGTACCCATATTTTATATATTGTACCCATTTTTTTATATTGTACCCATATTTTATATATTGTACCCATTTTTTTATATATTGTACCCATTTTTTATATATTGTGCCCATTTTTTTATATTGTACCCATTTTTTATATATTGTACCCATTTTTTATATATTGTACCCATTTTTTATGTATTGTACCAATTTTTATATATTGTACCCATTTTTTATATATTGTACCCATTTTTTATATATTGTACCCATTTTTTTATATATTGTACCCATTTTTAAAGTAACGGAAGTATTGTATCAATTTTGCGCTTCCATGCCTCAACTGATAGACGCGGGCGCCGCCTATCGACTTGTATGAATGTTAAGCTCCCGTTTTATGCACAATTACAATACATATATATATATATATATATATATATATATATATATATATATATATATATATATATATATATATATATATATATATTTATATATATATATATTCTTTCGATTTTTACTTGTTTAAAACTTTCAATTTTTGTTCTAACCATTATAATTATAGCTATAACCACACACACACGCGCGTGCGCACATAAACACACACACATACACACACACACACACACACACACACACACACATATATATGTATATATATATATATCATTAGAATTTAAGGCCCTGTCGGTGGGACATTAGAATAGGCCGACTGCCCCCCCCCCCTGCAGAGGGTAAAAGTCCCTCAATGGGGGTCCTGGATATGACCTTAAACTATATCCAATGGTGAGGCCCCAGCTTGTGGGCTTTGGGGAGTGTGGAGCCACCCTTTAATTACCATTGCTCCCAGGTCCACTCTAACCCGGAGTGGTAGTACCTGTTAGGGTCCCAACTATGGGTTAAATAGAAACCGACGTGAAAACAACAAATATATTCTATTAAAAAAAAATTCTTCAAAATCTTTGGATTCGGCATTAAATAACCCGAAAAGGGTTGATATGCTGTAAAACAAAAACACCCAACCAATTAGAATCTAAGTTATAATTCCTATTGGTTATCCTGCTTTTTCGATCACTCCAGTGAACTCTTGTTACAGGGTATAGAGATGTACATTTTACAGAAGACGAAGAAGAGCAGGATTCCCCTGCGCACTGGCCCCGTTAAGATATTGCTACCACCTTGGATATTTTCTTATTTCTCATTCGCACTTTTTTTTTTCTTCTTTGTTTTTCCTTCTTACAATATTCACGAGCTTAGAAGATGGGCGCGTACACCATACAAGCCTCTTTTTCCGATACTCCGACTTCTATTTAGTTTTCACGTTGGAATTCTTTTTATGCTCGCCTATTTTTTCAGATGCCATAAACAGATTTGCAGAACCGATTTGGCGCAAATATCACATTACAAAATATATATATATATATATATGTATATGTATATATATATATATATATATATATATATATATATGTATATGTATATATATATATATATATATATATATATATATATATATATATATATATATGAGTATTACTACGTTATTTAATCACATAAATTAATATACGAAAGTATACATTTATGCGTAAACTTTAAGTATTTACTTCAACAGGACTCAATACGCAGATAGGGCTAGGTATTAAGTTATGAAATATATATGGCAATTAAGCTACACAGAATATTTCGCGTTTCATCCACGTTGATGAATCCTAGCGTAGATGAAACGCGGAATATTCTGTGTAGCTTAATTGCCATACATATTTTATGACTTTATTATATATATATATATATATATATATATATATATATATATATATATATATATGTACATACATACATACATACATATATATATGGAGGCGTACACACACACACACACACACACACACACACATGTTGGATAGCGGGGTATCAAAACGGGTCTATGTGATATAAGAAGGGTTTTGAAACGGCATATTTCCGAACAAGAGTATATATATATATATATATATATATATATATATATATATATATATATATATATATATATATATATAATTTAGCAGGAAGTCTCCACTTCGAATACTCGATGAAATCGTCCAATTTTTAATCAAATCGATTGATAGCCTGCTCTAGTCGCAAATCCAACAAGATGCGCCTGGAAGAAGCTTCAGATTCGTTCCCAATCTAACTTAGTCCCCAATACATTGTAATCTACATTGCACTGTAGAGAATCTACGGTTGAGTTTATACAACTATTTCATGTACTCATTCTCCAATAAAAATTTAAACTGCAAAAGTTTAGTCCCATGGCTTAATTGTGCTATAAACACAAACATTAATTTCGAAGGCGCCTCTGTCTTATATAACCTATGGTTGGCTTTCTGTACCGGGCTATTCTACTTGTGCGTTGAGGAAACTTTAAATGCACCTATTCTGTTAGTCTGTATCAGAGCGTTAATTTTAGTCAAAATCGTACTGTGCATTCTTTAATTGGTTTGTTTGATTACCTATTTTGATAATTATCAGAGGTATTCATATAAAAAACCCCATCAAACAACACTGGCAAATACTTAAGGTACATTTGTGTGAAATTTACCCCAAATCGGCCCTTTCCAAGTTCCTGGGGAACGAACTCACACACACACACACACACACACACACACACACACACACACACACACACACACACACACACACACACACACATACTCACACGCACAGACAAAGGAACTTTATATATATATAAGTAAAGCAGGCCGCTAAATATCAATTATATATGTATTATAACAGGTTGCCTTACTTTGCCTCGTCTCAAAATATGCTTAAATATTATAGTTTAATTTATGAAGATTGCAAATTTATTATTATAGTGTCAATACAATAATGCTGAATATAGTGTACCTAATACACAGCGATTAAAAAAATTGCTAAAAAAAATTGGATATCATCAACTAGAATCGTAATTAAAACATTTAGCGCTCCAGTCTGTGTCATTACCGTTTGAGCTATCGTCAGACGGATTAGAAAACGTTAACCTTTACTCGACTTTAAAGTATAGAGCTATATTTATGTATGCGTAGAAGAACAGTTTAGATCGACTTCCGCCTGCCGAGTTCGAGATTTATTTTCAATTTTGACCTCTTATAACTATTTTTACCAGCTAAGGATCAACCTGATTTTGTTTCACAAATCTAAATCTCCTATATATCAAGTTTCAAGTTTCAAGTCTGTAGCCCATTAATTGACAAAGAAATTTGGTAAAAATCGTTCTTAGGACAGATAGACAGACAAAGTCAATTCTCTCTCTCTCTCTCTCTCTCTCTCTCTCTCTCTATATATATATATATATATATATATATATATATATATATATATATATATAACTACTTCATTTACTTACATAAATTTAATATACGAAAGTATAGATTTATGCGTAAACTTTAAGTATTTACTTCAAAAGTGCTCAATACGTAGGTAGAGCTAGTTAGTAATTTATAAAATATATATGGTGATTAAGCTACACTGAATATTCTCCGTTTCATCCACTGTAGGATTCGTCAGGCTTATGCGCCTGACGAATCCTACAGTGGATGAAACGCAGAATATTCAGTGTAGCTTAATCGCCATATATATACATATATATATATATATATATATATATATATATATATATATATATATATATATATATATATATATACATATATGTATATATATGTATATATATATATGTATATATATGCATATATATATATATATACCTACTTTGCTTCATGTTTCTGTAAATAAATATATTTTTTAAATATCTAAATATTTTAACAAAATATACAACATATTGACTTAAATAAACATAGTTATTTGATGCGATAAAAAAATTAATTGATAAAAAAACGTTTCCATTTATTAATATATCGTATCCATTTGGAAATAGCGGAACTATTGTATCCATTTTGCACTTTGATACCTCAAGTGACATAAATGTTATTTTTTCAGGGCTATGACGTCGTAAGTCGTCGTGGTATGGTTCGTAAAAGCGTTTAGCACTTACATTTTTCTCCTCTTTTGCGTTTAAGGTTCGAGTCCGCCTACGCGACTATATTTTTTTTTACTGCGGTCGCACGGGCACTCGCTGCTATTTTTATTTAAACAAAAGTTGTTTTCATTCATTTTTGACGGTGGGGGTGGGGTGAGGGTGGGTCAAGGTTGTAACCTATTTATTCCATTCTTTCCTGGCGGGGTTATTACTATACTTAGTATAGCAGCTTTTTCTAAACCGAATTTCATGTTTACACGGGTAACACCGGGTATCCATGCTAGTATATATATATATATATATATATATATATATATATATATATATATATATATATATATATATATATGAGTTTGTGTGCGCCAACTATTATTATATAACACGAAGGATTGTTAAAACAATATCATTATTCAACTTTTCTGCCTTTTCACCCAACGGCAATACTGAACCATTTTATTAAATTAACATACTTGAACGACTTCGGTAGAGTTTTGACATTCAGTCATGATACCAAAAATAAAATTTGGCACGTCTTCGAGGAATAAACTGCTAAAAATTGTCTGCCTTTTGTGTTTTGCTGACGTAAATCGGGGGAGAAATTTAAGGTCCAATATTTTAATTCTCTACGAAGAATAACGATGCATTGTAACGACCTATGCCGAGCAGAAATGTCTTTACAAACAACGCACAAAACTAAAAAAAATACTCCAAACTAGTCGTAAAGAAGAGTAACTTTTAAATGCAAACGTGCACATGTGTATCTGTGTGGTTTTAACAGTGAGCAATCAAGAAATACATAAAATAATAAAAGTCTGTTTACATACGTGCGCGGTCGCTGATCTTCTATTGTTTTTTTTACCAGGGATTTTTCGAAATTAATTTCAAGCGGCGGGGAGGTGTATTATTTACTATTTGCTTTCTCGCTTCCCGGTTTCGTCCGGGAACTATTAAACTTTTTTTTTTTTTAAATACGATTGATGTACGCATTATTTGGATTAATCAGACTACTGTTCTCAGCTTGAGTGTAAGTTTCACAACGTTTCGGTCAATGTAACTTCAATCCTTCAATCCTTCGTTTGCGCGACCGAAAAATGCAATTGCGACTCTCTTAGGACCACTACCCAGTCATGGCTGATGGAACAAGAACACATTCCCCCATGAAGTAAATAAAGGCTTCCGCTCGAAATTTCGTCCAAATTCGCGTGATCGACAAAAACATTCTCTAGTTCGACAAGATACACCTGAAGAAAGTTGAAGGTCACATCGACCGAAACGGTGTGAAAATCACACTCAAGATGAGAACAGTAGTCCGATGAATCGAAATAATATGAATAAGGAACCCTCATCTAAAAAAATTCAGAAACAGTTGATGTACCTTTTTAAAACTACTTAATTTTAAAAATAAAAATGTCTATATTCGGAACATTATGGATAGTTTGCTAGCTTAACACACCACCAGCAGGCTCGAAGTATTCTTTTAAATAATGGCAATAAAGAGGTTGTCCAAGAGCATCAGTGTAACGTGTCGGTAACATACCCAGGCGATCACGGAAGTACCGCATGTCGGGTCCAATCGCTTCATCTATAGTACGAGATTTATAAGATATGCCTACCATAAAATACAACGTAAAAATGTCATGTTTTACCATGAGTTATTGTTAAGAGTGCAACATTTTAGCTTTAAGCGAACATTAAACAAACCATTCAAAACATGTTGTTATCTACAAAGGAATTCTTGTGCATTTGTTGTTTTTTTTTGTCAGTGAGCGATCAAGAATCAAATAAAATAATAAAAGTCGTCAATTTTTATATTAAACAGAAACGCATCGATTATTTGGATTCTTTAGACGACATTTTGAGTTTATATTCACAACGTCTTATAGGGAAGTGACAGTGTTGGTTTGAGAGGTCTGGGTTTTTCATTCAGTCAATTCATTTTCGTAATGCCAAAATTTGATTCGCCCTGATTGGCCAAACTGGCAAAACCACTTGTGCATATAATTAAGAATTTTCTAACAAAAATCTAATTTTTTCACGCGAGTTTCTTACACAGGAGAAACCTTGAAACCTTGAACCAAGGGACATATCCATGACAAAACAATACTATTCGACACCAAGCAACGGCTTTTTTTATAATAAAATATCATTCATGATATTATAAATCTTCTCATTCCTGAAGTTATTTCTCTTTTTTATGATTTGCGTCACTAACGAAACAATATGGATCAGCAAGACAACCGGTAGTTGCCCGAGATTGTCCACATAATAAAAAGCTCGAATTCAACCCTCACTAACGTAATTTTAATGCCCTCTTAGCTCATCCAGCTTCTAAAGCAAATGATTGAGTATAATTCATCCATACGTTTCTCTTTCGTCCCTGACCTATGCTTAAGCAGCCTCGTAGCGTTTTTAATCGGTGACAGTCGACGTCCAACGATGCCTCATTGCTTAGCAACGTTAACTGGTTTATACAGGTTATTTCTTCGGCTATCAGTCCACCTGCCAGAGAATCAAAGTTCATGCAATATACACTATTCATGCAAAAGTTTCATGTCCATGCAAGAAAGGTTGTATGTCTTTGTCTAGTTCATTATGAAAGCAAAATTTCAGTTCTAATCAAGAGCGATTACTCGCCTTCTACTTAATTTTTTTGTGTTATCTCCCCTTGGATTATTGCTTAGTCTGAGCCGGGGTTAAACGTTTAGTTCAATAATAGTTCATCAATAAATTCCTAAAATACAATTCAGTTCATGTCTGCAAAAAAACATGTAATCAGTCTATTAATATACCTCCCCTTAAACCCTAGTCTCTACTGGTGACAACATTTTTTTTAATATATATGTATATATATATATATATATATATATATATATATATATATATATAGTCTTTGAAGTTTTTAACATTTGAAACCACACAAAAAATTATTTTTTTATCACTCATTAAAAAAACATCTAGTCAGTAAGTCATTTAATCACCTGCAATCACTGCATCAACTCTCAAATTTACTATAATACCAATTTTTATATTTTTTATATTTTTTAAGGGATCATCAGTTGTTTACCATGAAACACTGTTTCGGGGATTTAATATATATTTATTTATATATATATATATTTATTTATATATATATATACATATATATATATATATATATATATATATATATATATATATATATATATATATATATATATATATATATATGGCAGTTCTTCCAGTTAATTCTTCAGTAGAATACCACATACAATCAACATGATTTTAATATTTTTTCTTATTATTTCGTCTTAGACCGTTGTCTTCTCTGGAGTTAACATTCATATACAGCAATCTCTTTTTTCATTCTCCTATAAAAGAAATCATTATAAAAATCCAAACCAAGTTTACTTGCTTTACTAGGTCATCTCCATGGACCTTGTTGCTTAGAGTGCTTTCTTTCTGCTTGCACAGGCAAACTTGAAGCGTTTATTACTGTCAAGTCATTCGACACCATGCAGCAGTTTCGTTCATAACACAATATTATTATTAATGTCATTATCAATCTCCTCAATCCCGGAGTTATATTTCCTTCTTGTGATTAGTATCACCTACCAAAGATTTCGGATCAGCAAGACAATCGGTTGTTGCCCGGGATTGTACACGTAATAAAAAGCTCACATTCAACTCGAATTCAACTGTTACTGATGAACTAAACTTTTAGTCCATCACAGGTGGTTGGGTCTGTTCGACCTTTAAGGTCAATAAAATCACAAAATTGCAAAAGATAAAAGTGAAGTAAACAATTTAAAAAAATAGAAAAATTATCTATTCTTGTTTCTAAAATGTAAGATATCAGATCTTTCGAGTACGGCGCTTGTGATAGAAAGACCACACAGAAAAAAGGCTATGTTATTTGACGTTACACCGGTTGTATAATATCACGTGATTTTAATTTTCTGAGGCCAGAAATTTGGTACCCGTCAGGTACACTAGCACCCCAAAACTATTGTAACTGAATATTTTTTCCTCACCTTCATACCGAACAAGGCATATCGCCACTTCGACATATGGGGCTACTAATTAAGACAATGCCTAAGAAAAATTAACAATATTTTGTTTACGCTACATTTGAAAATCTGCATATCAGTACAGTCAGAAAAGCAGGTAGCAGGACGGGAGCTCCAACTTCTAACTGTTCTAGGGAAGATGCTATTAGAGTAGAAATCTTTCTGGCATTTAGGGACCTCAACAGTGAAGGGGTGTGATTTCGCTGCTAAGCGGGTTTGTCGGGAATATGTACGTCGAAGGGGCACAGGTGTGATGAGTTCATCAGAGCAAATTCTATTGAAATACTTATTAAACGGGCATAAGGATGGAACATTGCGGCGATGGGACAGAGGTTGGAGCTTAGATGAGAACGTGGGACCTATTAGATTGGAGACCCTTTTTTGGACGCTATCCAAGGGGGAGAGAATAGCGGTAGATTGTACCATATATATTATCATTCTTTATCTAAAAAAGAAATCAGAAGCAGTAATATTCTGTTTATATCGTCTGGTATCAAACTATGTTTTGACCAAGTTTGGTTACGTTTGGTTAAGCGATATGGACTCTAAGCTGAAAGAGAAAGAATCTCGACAAAAAGGTTATCTCTTTGACGTGCGTAATAATTCATGCACTTTCTACCATAAGTATATGACAGCCATTACGGAACCGATGAAGAGTGACAGAATATCGAAAAGACACTTTAAAAAAAAAAGGATATAAATAAATGTAAGAATTTAGAGTGAACTAACAAACAAACAAACAAACAAACAAATGTTTTCATTGTTTTTTAATGAAAGTTTTTGGTTTGTTTCCGACTTCTGCTCGGATGAATCCGTTTCTACGGCAACGTAAGCGTCGGTGCTTGTTGGAGTCGCTGCACGCAACGGACGAACGCATCAACCATTTACTTATGGAAGTGGATATTAAATATTTACACCTGCATTCACTAGTTGATATTGATTTATATTTTCTTCCATTGAAATCCTCCCTGTGCTGTCGCGAATGAAAGCGCATTTACCACGCTGAATCGCAGAACACACACACACACACACACACACACACACACACACACACACACACACACACACACACGCACACGCACACACGCACACGCACACACACACATATATCAATTGTTATCACTGAAGGCCTATATCATGCACTTGACAAAGCAGAGGAAGTAAGAGTTGCAAACATTGATAAATCTAAAACCTTTGACAAAGGTTTCTTCTGAAAATTGAATCCTATGGTATTTCTGAACGAATACTCAACTTACAGACCCTTCATAGACCAGAGAAACTGCAGGTTGTTTTCGATAGCAGTACGTCTATACAATATGATATTAATGCCCTTTTGGCTAAGATCAGAGTGTAGTATCTGTTTGGATATTGGACTTCGCCTTTTCTGACCTGGATTAGGAGGGGAAATCCGTCAAGATTGGGGCGATTTTTTGTTTAGCTCCTATCTATAGTGCCTCTTTTGGGGGTGCTGAAATTTCCCCACATTAAAAACCGACCTTGTGTCTAACTCTGCCCTCGTGGGGGAGGCGAGTAAATAGGAACATGATATTAATGTAAGTGTGCCCTGAGGGTGGATCCTTGAAAATTCGTCACATTACATTGGCAATAAAGTAATAATTGAAAATTCTTGAGATTTTAAAATTTTAGCATTTACTGTTTATCTTGCTTCGTATCAGCCGGTGATTTTTTTATATGTATATTTTCACACGCTTCAAAGATATTCCGTATATTATACGCACAATACTTCAAGCAAACTACTGCATACTCCCTATATATATCTGTAATCGTAAAATACAGTCTTGTAAATAACTCAAGGGAAATCTTCAGTGATGCACTGCCCTAATTGCCGATTTTAGGTGTTTCATCATATCGGCTCAAACAAGCGCCACCAACTTGATTTCGGACGCGCTAGATGGTCTTCTTAAAAACTATCAGCTACGTTTGCCGACTTGCAATCCCCCTCTCTTGTAAATATGTTTTCACCCGACGCGTATTTAAGCTATTAAGCGAAACCCATTATTAATTTCTTTGTAAACAAGCTGATGGTTAGATCACTGTTGAGAAAGGCGGGTGTGGATTTAATACACACTCGAGGAGAAATATTTACGGCTAATTCGTAGCCTGATGGTGAGAGGTGCCGACTGTCAATGCGACGGTTGTAGGTTCAATCCACGGCTGGGAAAAGATGTATGTCTAGCCGCACTGATGAGTTGTAATACAACGAAACAGTACTGTATGTGGATGACGATATATATGTGCTCTCAGGGATACATGGTGTTGTCTGAGATTGAATGAGGATCAACAAATGTTTCACTCTACCATATAGTATTATCATCAAAATCGCTGAATTCGCCTATTTTTCAATCAAATCCATTGGTTTTTATCTCTAGTCCGTAATACATTGCACTGTAGAGAGCCTACTGCTATGTTGATTTTTCAATCCTCAGTTTTTGTGTTAGATTTGTTATCGACATATAATATTTGGAGTCATCGAAACTGTTTATATATATATATATATATATATATATAATTATTTTTTTTACTATAATAATTAAATACCTACAGTAGCTGAACGTCTGTGTGTGTGTCTGGTCGCGAATAGGCTCCTATTTGGTTGACTATTTAAAAAAAACTGATTACATATAATGATGGAAGATGTGTCTAGACACAGGAATGGGTATGTTTGATCTGGCAGAACGGTGGTTCATTAAAATTGTGGTGTCTGCGTACGCGCCTGGTCTACAAAGTATGGAAATAAAAAATTTAAAAATTAAAAAAAAAAACGTTTACAAGTTTTTTGATATAGATGTACATAATAATACGTTGATAAGTATGTTTTAACTTTAATAGGGATGGTATAATAAAATTGTGGGGTCTGCGTCCGCGCCTGACCTCCATAGAATGGAAATAGGCACAAACTTTAATAAAAGCTTTTCATATCTATCTGCGTAAGTATACTTTAATAATTATGTTCCAGTTTGAAAAAATATGGTATAATAAAATTATGGGGTGTTCGTTCGCGCCTGACCTCCATAGATTGGAAATATGTGACAAAGTTTAACAAGGTTTTTTTAAATATAGATCCACAGAATATTGTGATAAGTGTTTCAGTGTGAACACGTATGGTATAATAAATTATGGGGTTTGTGTATTTTATTTTTACTTTCATCATATTTTGCTTTGGTTTTGATACCCCCAAATTCGAAGCTATCTCTTTAAAGGCCTTCCTTTTCATAACCTATCATACTTTCATAAATCAGAGTCCATTTTCTGTAGGCTGTTTTTGAACCCAGTCAACGACGGGTACTTTTACTAGTATATATATATATATATATATATATATATATATATATATATATATATATATATATATATTAATTAATGAAAACAAAGTGATATAGTGTTTACCTGATATACGCAATGGTAAACTTCCAACTAATAGAAAATTTAATCCCAACCGAATTAAAAAAAACAAAAACACGCACGCAATAGAGAGTAGAGCTTATTATAAATCAATACAAACTTTACAATCAAAATTTATTGTTCGGCTGAATACTCCAAAAAAGCAATTTACAAAGTCCTTATTCCGCGGAGTTTCAAAGAATGCTATTCTTGTTGTAAAGAAATCAGCAAATTATATTTGTAGCAATGCTAGAAATTGCTAGTAAAAGCATTAAGTGAAACCGCAATTTATTGTAGTTATAAATTGCCAAATAAAAAAGCTAAAAAAACTGTTGGATATTTCGAACAATAAATTTTGATTGTAAAGTTCAACTTACAGTGTTAATTTTCTTTCTCTCTTATATATATATATATATATATATATATATATATATATATATATATATATATATACATATATATATATATATATATATATATATATATATATATATATATATATATATATATATATATATATATATATATATATATAGATTAGAGTTATATTTGGAAAAAAGCAGGGGGAAATGAGTGCTTCATACGTTAGTAGTGCTTAATTTTTTTTTTAATTATTTTTTTTATTATTTCAACCTTAGGATGGATTTACCTAAATCATTCCAAGTTGTTTCTGTAGACGCGATAAACAAATAAAAAGCCGTTGCCTGTTTTCCCTTTCAGCGCCTTTTCAGGATACGCCGTAACATACAATCCCGTTATTCATCCCCTTCTGTGTTCTCCTCGCTTTCTCTTTTTTTATTTTATATCTTTTAACAAACAACTTCTTGACATCTTCGATCTCATTTATATATCGGCATGTGTATTCACTCTTAACTGCCTAAAACAATTCATTGTCGAATCTACGTTTGGACTTACCGTGACCACTGCGAGCGTTCGAGAATGAACCCTTGCCAAACGCATATGAAACGTACATTAACCCTTTCTCTCTCCCTCCCATCAATTCATATACTCCAGTGTATAGCTAAACAATCTTAATAAAAACAGCCAAATCTTTAAACCCAAAATTGAAATTCCTCCTCCTCCTCCCCTTACCCCTCCCTTTTATCTTCCCCTCTCCCTCTCCCTATATCACTATATCTTCACCCACGCCTATCTGAATTTACTAACCCCCACACACACACTACAATCTAATGTATTTTAAACTTCAAAACTTAATTATTGTCGATCTCCGCCCCCTTATTTTCTCTTCCCTTTTTCTTTTTTTCCTTTTATTTTATCGTATTTCTTTTAAAATCGTTCTTCCAAATAATAATAGCCATTTCTGTAAGGTCTGGTCGAGGCTGCTGGATCGTAAATATGGTCCGGCAACCGAAACATATGTAACTGAACAGATAAAACGGTAATAAAAAATAAAACGCATATCTGTTCTGCAATAATATTGAGCACTCTCTTTAGGTGTTACTAATTACCAATTTTGCCATATATATATATATATATATATATATATATATATATATATATATATATATATATATATATATATATATATATATATGTATGGATATATCTATTCTGGTACCAAATTGAATATTGAAATGCTCATATCAATGGTTGTATAGGACAAAACTACATGAACATTTTCAGGATTTGTGAAGATTATAATAGTATTCTATGGTTTAAATTTTTGTGACCTTTGGTAAAAAAACAACGTATATTTTCAAATAAAGTATGCCAAAATTTGCCTAAATTTGTATATATAGTGTCTTGCAGGCCAGCCTCAGTTTTGCTGCTTCTGTTGTCTCCCCTGTGGTCTTGCCAGGCCACTAATAAGAACTCTTAAAGTTTTTTGGCATATTTCTTTTCTTTATATATATATATATATATATATATATATATATATAAATATATATATATATATAAAGAATATATATATATATATATATATATATATATATATATATATATATATATATATATATATATATATATATATAAAGCTAAGCATCCTCATCAAAGGGACATTCTTCATAGAAGTCGTAATATAAACCACTTGTAAAAACAACCATCCAAAAGATCTTGCCCCCTTTTCTTCCCATTCTACCCTTTCCAAGTTGTCACTGGCAACCTTCGTTCATCTCCTCGCGCCTCTCTCTCTTCCGAGGGTCGCGTGATCTCGGTTCTCGACTTTCAAGTCAAAAATCATTGGCATATCTTCACTCCCTTTTTTCCGGGACTGTAAAATCCCGAGGTCGCCTTCTTAGTCTGCTGACTTTAAACTCCTAGTTGCGTTACAAAAAGAGGACTCTTTCTAACTAGACGTTACAATAGCAGTGTGTGATAGCCACTTTGAAGCAGGGGGCACTATCAGGGACTTAATTAGCGGGGTCATTATGAAGGGAGATGAGTAGAAAGATGTTTATTAACATTACACTTGAACTTCTTATTTTAGAAATGGTTGGAAAGGTCTTACAAATCATTTTTTTTATTGTTTTTTCCCTATTCCCCGCTAATGAAATGATTTCATATGAAATTCTGGCACTTGTGCATTATTGCGAAGGCGCTCATTTTGGTTTTCAGTTTAAAGATTAGGAGAGCGCAGAACAAGGGCAGACAAATGCTATTTCATGACCGAATCTAAAGTCTCCACAAATGTCAAATAAATGTTTTTTTTTCTGTTTCGTTTTTTTTTTCGTTTTTTTCTTTTTATTTTTTCGTTTGTTTTTTTTCGTTTCTTTTAAAAACGTTTTTGTTACATTTTTTTAGAAATTAAAATTGATAAGAAAATTATAATAATACTAAATTGAGACTTTTGGTGCACTGTACTTTAGTGTGTGTTCGAAAAAATGCATTTCAGAGAAAAACGTTGTAACGTATTTATGTATCATGCTGAAATTAGTATAAATTCCAACCTTTACAGAAAATGATCCAGTAGAAAAAGAAATATAAGAATGTTTCGAAGTTGCTGATTTTCACTGTAAATTAACCCTTTCGGAGTTCAAAACCAGGGGGATATAATTGCATTCTATGATCCAAGTTGCTTTGCACAGAATTCGATGACACCATCTGTCGAATCAGCCATCTTGCTTTTCATCGATAAAGTGCGCGGTTGTTTCCGAAAATCAGCTCTAGAACATCTTGTACTGAACCATTTTTCGTAAATTTTGGCGTTTATACTAATTTCAACATGACATGTAAGTACGTATAATGTTTTTATCTGAAAGGCTACTGTACAAAATGTACTCTATTAGGTTGGACGACACACTATAGTAAAGTTGCACCTATTTTTTTTTTTTCGTAACAAAGCCAAAATTCTGAA
Source organism: Euprymna scolopes (assembly GCF_053919585.1). Classification (NCBI taxonomy): domain Eukaryota; kingdom Metazoa; phylum Mollusca; class Cephalopoda; order Sepiida; family Sepiolidae; genus Euprymna; species Euprymna scolopes. The sequence goes on from NW_027633221.1 coordinate 54,592, forward strand.
ATTTCCGAATGTATTTTTATGAGAAAGTTTTTGAATTAAGAAAATAATAATATTACAGAATAGAGAGGATTTTTTTTAAAGAAATATTTTATTTTTCGTAACGAAATCAAAATTCTCAAGCGTTCCTTACTTATAAAATATAAACAATCAGTAAACTTTATTGTTTGTCATTAATGAGTGAAAGTAGTCAGCCCTGTTATGTCTCTCAAAATCTCTTAACCGAAAAGCAAAAATGTGGTTACTTTGCAGTAGTGCACAAGTGTCAAAAGTTGTTATTTAATAATAAAAAAATAAAGATTCGAGGAAATTAAATAAAATGGTCGCTCGAGTAAATGCGGTATTATGGTGATTTATGAAGAATGGACATTTCTTTTAGCAATGGAAACAGCGGATGACTAACAATATTTTCGAATTGTCTTGACTATAATTTCTTTAAAATGCTTTAAATGCAAATTTATTATACTGCATAGAAATGTAAAAAGTGTGTCTTGGGTTTACCTTCGGAGCAAAACACACACACACACACACACACACACACACACACACACACACACACACACACACACACACACACATACATATATATATATATATAGAAATATATATAGGATGGCCCGTAAGTCACTTTACAGTTTGAAAATCAAATAACTTTTTCTTAAATGACTGTATTTAATTAGTTCTTTTTTTATTACATAGTTTATAGTGTGGAAATTGATTCTGACTTAATTACCAAAGATAATGTCTCTTAAGTAGCCTCCATTCTTGGCTTTGCAAAGACGAGCTCTTTCTAAGTTATTTCTTTTGACAGTTGTAGAGAAAGAATTTCCTGCGTATGTTTGCCTTAAGTTCTTGGATGCTTCGAGGCTTATTTGCATACACTTTGTCTTTAAGATATCCCCAAAGCCAAAAGTCTAGTTCTGTCGAATTAGATGAACGTGGAGATATTCAAAATCGAAATTTCAAGAGATTTTTCGATCCTGAAACATCACAGTTAACAACTGCATTGTTGCTCTAGCCGTATGTGCAGTCGCTCCATTTTGTTTGCCACGAATACCCTGGCATGTTTACTAACTGAGGTTGAACAAATTCAATAGCATATCTTTTAAGAGGATATTGAACATTGAAATGGCGCATACAGGATCTTTGCATTGCAACAATTGACCGTCCATTTTCAAAGTAAAAATGTAATTATCCTCACTCGTTGTTCTGTTGTAAACTTATCTATACAAAAATCTGCAAATATTCTATTTTATAATTTTGAAAAGAGAAATTCAAATATATTAATAGAAAAAAAGTTATTGGATTTTTAAAATGTAAAGTGACTCATGGGCCACCCCGTATATATATATAAATGTTTAAATTTCAACTGTATTTCTCGCTATTAACGGTGGCCGTTTGGGTTTGTTCCTTGCTAATAAAGTCAGAGATGGCTTCGTTGCCGGGTTCGAATCGCCCGACTGGCGATAATCATTACACCCTGCACTGATGATTCCCGAAAGGATGAAACGCTAATGTCTGTAGGTATAAAAAATAACTACCTATTTATATAATTATAGTGATATATATATATATATATATATATATATATATATATATATATATATATATATATATATATATAAGAAATTAAAACTGTAAATAAAAATTTACAATTAAATTTATTGTTCGACTTATAACAAGCCCTCTATTGTATTTTTATCGAGCTTTTTTATTTGGTTGGGATTAATATATTAATATATAAATACTAATATTTATATTAGATCGAAGTTTACTCTTGCTTGTATCGGGCAAACATTTCATTCCCATTGCCTTGATTGGTTTCTTAAAAGACGCATTATAAAAGTAAAGCCTCCTATTTTTTTTCTATCGGAATAGATCAGAAAGGATTTCAAATTGCATGATTATAATGCTTGGACTTATGCATTAATAGTTTATAAGTTTCATCTTTCTCTTTCAGATATTGACAGGCTGAGACTTTTAAAAAGCAACACTTCGCATGGGCGTGCATAGATGCGCCGTTTAATTCCTGGCCGAAGTGTATTGAGAATAGTGCTGACTATGCAGAAAAATAGATTCTAGAGCACAAATGCTAGCGCGTTCTGATGGTACCATTCACATATTCGTAGCTCTTTTACTTTTCGAGTTAAATAAAATTGGAGCCTTCACTTCTGGAACGGACGGGCTTGGCCAAGATCAAATCACTTTCGTGTAGTATCTGTTCCTGCAAATACTGCAATCAAAGACCATTGTTCTTGTAGCAGTAAGCTGCTGGTCCATGTAAGGGCAACCCTATATAGCAAGAGAGGCTCTTACTACCAGCTCCTCTCCCCTCGCTTGGGGAGCTAGTCCTCCTTTTCCCTTTCCCTCCCCTCTCTTCACATTAAACCACGGCCTCATGCCTAATTTGCTCTTGTGGGGAAGTAAATAAATACTCACTTCTGGAACGACTCTCTCACACACACGCGCGTGCGCGATCGCACACACATGTGTGTGTGTGTGTGCGCGCGCGCTTGTGAATATATATAAACATACATTGCTACACTTCATATAAATAGGTAATGCGTTTGAGCGCGGGAGTGCATGTTCTTCACGCTGGTTAACGCCTTCAAAGCTATTATGCCGAAATGAATTGTCAAGATTCCTTTTCAATATAATCCGGAGTTGTTTATGCGGCATCAAATAACTCTTTCTGCTTTCTACATGAACATACGGAAACACAGATACAAATATTCGTACAAGTTGAACTGAAAGTCAGGCATCATCGCCTGAAAACTAACCTCTTTAACTCAGCATTCCTCATCGCGTATTCGTTACATTTCTTCTGTTGATCGCACTGTCTGTAAATTTAGATCCTGTACAGTGATTTATACAAATTAATTGGTACTAGCGGGGAGGGGGTCGGCTTTGCCCGGGCATAAAATACGTTTAAATATGCTATTTTAATTTGTCCATATTTCGTATATATTATTATAGAGTCGTTATTTCAAAAGTTTTTAAAAAAGCATTTGGGTGCCATCAATTAGAATCGAAACCGAACTTATAGCATTAAATGCTGGTAGCTTTACCACTGTATCAACGTAATACGCGTATGAACTGATTAAAACTTTAAAATAAACTATGATGAATGTACAAAATGCGTAACGATTTTTTCAAATTTGACCCATCTTTGACCCCTTAAAAACTATTTTAACCTGCTAAATACCCATTTTCATGAACTAAAACAATTGTCCATGAAAATCCAATCATTTGAGGCTCCTAGCGCCGCTCTGCGACTTTTAGTTTCGGAGGAGGTTTAAAATATGGACACAGACAGACATATAACCTTTTATATATTAGATTAGTATTTACAGCAAATTGAGCACAAATTTAACCATAGCCTCTCATCAATTTTGTATCAAGCACTAATTTTAAGTAAACGGGCACTCGGCTTTTTAGCCGTCGGCTTTTTAGCCGTCGGCCCCCAAAATCACACAGATATTAAACTATTCCTGTAATGACATTGGTCCCTGTAGATTGCGGCGGAAAGCTGGTCATGTGCAGTTCTAGGAGATCCCTCCTAGGCTTTGCCTGTTCTCATTGTGAAGGGTTAGTTTTTGTTAACCGCCTGAAGCGTCTTGCCAGGAATATCGACGGGACTGCACAAACATCTTTTGTAGAATCAGAGGGCTCTTCCTCTGGAGTACTGACGTTTTCGATCTCATTTTCCGACCCCAGTGTCACAAGTCTTGCGATGGGGGAGAATTAAATAACTAATGAGTTCTAACTTTGCCCGTTTTAACGAACTAAAAAGTCTAGCATACAGATATAAACACATACATTCCTGACAGTATATATAATATATGGATATATCTATACTTGTAGCTAAATTGAATATTGAAATAATACTATTTTATGGTTAAATTGAATATTGAAATAATACTATTCTATGGTTAAATTGAATATTGAAATAATACTATTTTATGGTTAAATTGAATATTGAAATAATACTATTCTATGGTTAAATTGAATATTGAAATAATACTATTCTATGGTTAAATTGAATATTGAAATAATACTATTTTATGGTTAAAATTGAATATTGAAATAATACTATTTTATGGTTAAATTGAATATTGAAATAATACTATTCTATGGTTAAAATTGAATATTGAAATAATACTATTCTATGGTTAAATTGAATATTGAAATAATACTATTCTATGGTTAAATTGAATATTGAAATAATACTATTTTATGGTTAAAATTGAATATTGAAATAATACTATTTTATGGTTAAATTGAATATTGAAATAATACTATTTTATGGTTAAATTGAATATTGAAATAATACTATTTTATGGTTAAAATTGAATATTGAAATAATACTATTTTATGGTTAAATTGAATATTGAAATAATACTATTCTATGGTTAAAATTGAATATTGAAATAATACTATTCTATGGTTAAATTGAATATTGAAATAATACTATTCTATGGTTAAATTGAATATTGAAATAATACTATTTTATGGTTAAAATTGAATATTGAAATAATACTATTTTATGGTTAAATTGAATATTGAAATAATACTATTCTATGGTTAAAATTGAATATTGAAATAATACTATTTTATGGTTAAATTGAATATTGAAATAATACTATTCTATGGTTAAATTGAATATTGAAATAATACTATTTTATGGTTAAATTGAATATTGAAATAATACTATTCTATGGTTAAATTGAATATTGAAATAATACTATTCTATGGTTAAATTGAATATTGAAATAATACTATTTTATGGTTAAAATTGAATATTGAAATAATACTATTCTATGGTTAAATTGAATATTGAAATAATACTATTTTATGGTTAAAATTGAATATTGAAATAATACTATTCTATGGTTAAAGTTTTATTACAATTCTATGGCTGACATTTTATGACACTCCTACAGATTTGGGGGTTTTGTGTATTGATATTCATATTAAACCCCCTTTTTTCTATTTATTTAAAAAAAAAATACAACTTTGTTATACAAAGCCATTTGTAAAAAGGAGTCCCAAGGGTCCGATTGGCTATTCCAGCATCATCCGAGGCATCCCTATCATCCGAGGCATCGCGAGGACTATTCTCATCTATCGGTGCATTTGTCATAAATATATTGTCACACTAGTTCACGTTAGATGATCGAAGTTAAGCAACGTGGAGCCCGGTCAATATTCGAATGAGTTACTATTGAGAATATTAGCTGCTGTATGTATCTCGGTATTGCTTCTAATCGTCCCGGAATTCTTCTTGTTACTGCAATCTGGCAGTGTATATATACTATCGTGTCAGAAGAGGGGTTGCTGAATTACGCAATCTTTGCGTGATAATTACACGGGCACCTCTCTTGCAGACTTCGTTCTTCGTGTAGTGGCTACATCTTTTCAACTTGTCTGTAAATATACATGATATTTATAAAGTTTCTTTCACGGAGAAGCTCTGAGAAACTGCCTGGGTATTCCCGTGCATCATCCTAGCTATCATCCGAGGTAACGCCATGTCTTTTTTACTGTTTTCGTTAAATCCTAATTAATAAAAGAAACAGAATAATACCATCTTTCGTCCCTATTTCACAACAGACTTGTGGTCTGCTATAGAGCATGGTGTTATTAGCAAATATACCCATCTCGAAGACGAGTTTATCAGATAGGTCATTTAGGAATATAAGGACAAATAAAGATTCAAGAATTGACCCTTGTGTCACACTCGCATTTATACCGTGTTGTTTTGACGTACGATTATTGATGGCAGGCACTTTTATTGATAGTACACATACAGACTCCCTGCCATCCTTGAATCTCCTATACCACTCAAAAACTGATGCTCGATTCATGCAAGATGGCCCAAAAGCAGTGTGAAGTATTCCATACGTTTCTGTGGCATTTTTTCAAGTTAAAAACAGAATTTTATTATATATTGTATTTCTAAAGTGTCTTCATGTCCAGATTACGTTTTTGAAATTCACCAGCTGTGGCAGTCAGGCTTTAGTAGGGTGCATTCCAATTTCTGCTGTAGCTGTTTCTTTTGAATGAAATCATAAAAAATTGGTCAATCATCTCATAAGATGCATAACAATAACATATGAATTTTCAAAAGACGACAATTTTATTTCGATTTAAGTCTGGAACTTATTTAAAACAACTCGTAAATAAACAGACAAACAAAAAGAAGAAACTAGTGATAGGACGATTCCAACATTTTTCCCGATTCCGATGAAATTACCGATTCCGTACTAAATTACTGATTCTAATATAATGACCGATTCCATACTAAATTACTGATTCTAATATAATGACCGATTCCATACTAAATTACTGATTCTAATATAATTACCGATTCCGTACTAAATTACTGATTCTAATATAATGACCGATTCCATACTAAATTACTGATTTTAATATAATGACCGATTCCATACTAAATTACTGATTTTAATATAATGACCGATTCCATACTAAATTACTGATTCTAATATAATGACTGATTCCATACTAAATTACTGATTCTAATATAATGACCGATTCCATACTAAATTACTGATTTTAATATAATGACCGATTCCATACTAAATTACTGATTCTAATATAATGACCGATTCCATACTAAATTACTGATTCTAATATAATGACCGATTCCATACTAAATTACTGATTCTAATATAATGACCGATTCCATACTAAATTACTGATTCTAATATAATGACCGATTCCATACTAAATTACTGATTTTAATATAATGACCGATTCCATACTAAATTACTGATTCTAATATAATGACCGATTCCATACTAAATTACTGATTCTAATATAATGACCGATTCCATACTAAATTACTGATTTTAATATAATGACCGATTCCATACTAAATTACTGATTTTAATATAATGACCGATTCCATACTAAATTACTGATTCTAATATAATGACCGATTCCATACTAAATTACTGATTCTAATATAATGACCGATTCCATACTAAATTACTGATTCTAATATAATGACCGATTCCATACTAAATTACTGATTTTAATATAATGACCGATTCCATACTAAATTACTGATTCTAATATAATGACCGATTCCATACTAAATTACTGATTCTAATATAATGACCGATTCCATACTAAATTACTGATTCTAATATAATGACCGATTCCATACTAAATTACTGATTTTAATATAATGACCGATTCCATACTAAATTACTGATTCTAATATAATGACCGATTCCATACTAAATTACTGATTCTAATATAATGACCGATTCCATACTAAATTACTGATTCTAATATAATGACCGATTCCATACTAAATTACTGATTCTAATATAATGACCGATTCCATACTAAATTCCCAATGCTGAACTAAATTTCTGATTCTGATACAATTACCGATTCTGATAAAATTACCGATTCCATACTAAATTTACGATTATGATACAATTACTGATTCCTATAAAACTACTGATTCCGTATTAAATTACGGATTCTAATAAAATTACTGATTCCAGGAAAATTCCAAATTCTGTACTAAATTCCAGATTCTTATACAATTATCGATTCCAATAAAATTACCGATTCCAATACAATTATCGATTCTAATACAATTACCGATTCTGTACTAAATTACCGATTCCGATAAAATTACCGATTACGATAAGATTACCGATTTCGATACAATTACTGATTCTGATACAATTACCGATTCCGATACAATTTCCGATTCTGATACAATTATCGATTATGATAAAATTCCCAATTCTGTACCAAATTACAGATTCTGACACAATTACTGATTCCGTACTAAACTACTGATTTTGATTTCGAAGCTTTATAAATCTCTAAATATTTAACTATAAAGTTATTATTTTATTCAAAATTATCGTAAAAACATACGTTAAATGCGCATATATTTTCTCAAACGTTAAAACACACTTGTGGGCGTATGGGGGGGGGTCTATAGATTTTAATTTTTCTGGTAGTTTAAAATTTTATTATTACTAGCAGCAGTGGGAGATTTTAGTTAATAAAAAAATCAAATTAAAAAAAAGATAATGAAAGGAATCGTTTTTGGCATCGGAAAACACACAAATTTTTTCCGGGTAAATGTGTAGTTTTGCAGCATAAATTATTTGACGGACAAAACATTATAAAAAATATTTGTTTTTATATAAAACACATTATTAGACCCAAAAACTGAAATAAAAACAGAAAAAAAATTAATGTTTATTATTTTTGGATCATTTTTATTATAACTAAATGTACGACATTCGAGGCCGCCATAATACTTTTAAAATTTGGCCTTTCTAAGGTTTACTGATTGTTCTTTCTAAGGCCAAATTTGGCCTTTTTTACGCTCTTTCATGAACTATGTTTTTGGCCGCCATGTTTTTTTTTTTGCATTGAAAGATCATAAAAAGGCCAAATTTTACCTTAAAAAGCCAATCTGTAAAACCTTAGAAAGCCCAAATTTGAATAGCAATATGGCGATCTCGAATGTCACACATTTATTCTATTAAAATATGATGAAAAAAAAAATAAAATTTTTTTTTTTTTCTGGTTTTATTTCAACCTTTGAGTCTGATAATGTGTTATATATAAAATAAGTAGTTTTTATAATTTTTTTGTTTGTCAAATAATTTACGCCGCTAAGCTACACATTTACCTTTTTCCGATACCGATTCCTAATCTGATTAATCGTCCCAACACTAGTAGAAACGGTTTCCACTTTTATACGAAATATTTACGTTCGGTTGCGTTCTTTTCTAAGCACAAACACGCCCACGCGCGCGCTTTTCACACCTGATATTTTAAGGTTGTTGTTCTCCGGCAACCAATGGAGGATAAAACAGACTCTCAACGTTTGCATGAATAGACGTTTACCTACTTCTGTGTATTAGGAAAGAGTGTGGGGGTTGCGATACACATACACACACACACACACACACACACTCTCTCTCTCTCTCTCTCTCTCTCTCTCTCTCTCTCTCTCTCTCTCTCTAACATCAGCTGGCAGACCTAATGTCTGCGCCAACGACGCTAAGTGAGTGAGAACGCATTGGTACACTTCTTTGCGGAGAATATCTGGGAATTCGCTCTCAAAATGAGAAAACGTTTTTCTACTTAGTTCTCGGCCTAGTCATCGACGCCGAGCAGTTTTCATGTTTTTGCCCGGATTAATCTGTTTGTCTGGCGGTTAGCAGCAACCCTCGACCCTAAAATCAACACGGTCTAGACCAAAGGTTCTCAACCAGGGGTCAATTTACCCCTAGTGAGTAAAAAAAAAAAAAAAAATTACATAGTTGGGAGTAAATAATTGAAATACCTAATAATTTAAAAATAAGTATTTCTTTTCAGATTGTGTGTTGTCTAAAAACCGAAATCTATATATTAATACGATAGCGTGTGTCTTTTTTTGTGTCACGCTTACATCCGGGTCGTTTAGTTGTTATGTACTTCCGTTTCTTGTCATAAATAATTTCACCAAGAATCGTTCATAAGTTTTGGTTTCGGTTTTGATCATAACTGATGGCACTCCAGTAATCTATTTTTATTTTTTAAATAATTTTATTAAGAATTCTTCATAAGTTTTGGTTTCAGTTTCGATTATGACTGAAGAAAATCAATTTATATATATTATTTTATATATATGTGTGTATATATATATATATATATATATATATATATATATATATATATATATATATTCCATAAGTTTTTATTTCGGTTTCGATTCAAGCTAATGCATCCAATTCATATATATATATATATATATATATATATATATATATATATATATATATATATATATATATATATATATATATATATTAATCGCAACTTTTTACTATATAAAAATCGATAGAACATTAACTCTATGATAATATATTCGAAATCTGCAAGAATTAAAATATCATATTTAAGCGTACTTTACGACCGGGCGTTGCTAGGCGTTCGTGTTAGCTTAGATAAGTATTTTTGTAGTTTTAATAAAAAAAGCTAAAATAATATCAGAGCGTCTTCATTTACACTGAACATCTACAGAATGCCAACATCAATATATTACATATGAATGAGTCCCCTGTGGAATTTCCACAGATCCCGCTAGTATAGATTAACTTAATAATTCTCAATTTAAAAGAAGTTTAATTTTCTTTGTTTTTGTAATAAAATGTACAATAATATTTTGATACGAAACCTAAAGTCCTAAACAATAAAAAAGTGTTTTTTTTTTTTTTGGTCAATGTATGATAGCTTTGAAATTTTTGTATGGGGGGGGGGGAGTATATAGAGAAATACATAAAGCCGAGACGGAGCAAAGGGTTAAAAAGGTTGGTCTTGCCTTTTCTTGTAATAACATTTTCCTTGTTGGCTGCGGTATTGAAGCTGGCCATGCGCACTTCTAGAATATCCGCATTCTTAGACTTTGCATTCTCTCTTTGAGGACGCGTTAGTTTATTGTTAATCGCCCGGTGCGCCTCTACAGGGAGAATGCTGGTAGAGTCAAAGTGTTCCCCCACCCCTGGATTTTAACTTTTCAGTTCCACTTTTCAATCCTGGTATCACATTTCTCACTGTGGGAGAGAGATAATTATCTTCGGTGTATTTGATACGTCAAAGGATGAGGTGTTGCTCCCACGTTTGGGAAGGTGTTGCTCAGAGCACTGTTTTTAAAAAAAAATATTTATTTATTTTATCTATTTTTTTTCCACCTTTACAATATTCAAAATCTGTTTCTATGCTTATCGATAAAATGGTTACATCATTCTGCTGCTCGAGAAAGTACCGGACTCCTGATGTTAACTTTACCTGTTTTAGTCAGATATGTCTTAACATGGAGTACTGTTCCCGTATCTGGGGAGGTGTTGCTCAGAACACGCTTACCTACATAGACAAAGCTCACAATATGCTGCTATGGTCATTGGTAAAATAGTTGGATCCTTCTACTGCTCCAGAAAATACCTGACTTAATATGTATTGCTCTATTCATGCACGAGTCAGAAACGACTCACACATCTAGGCAAGTACGGCTTAGATCACTCTTTCTTAACGCGACAAAGTTCAATTTCTGTTGTTATGGTCGCTGGTAAAATTATTGCATCATTCTACTGCTCCAGAAAGCACTTTTTTTTTACTCACTTCCACCCCAAACAAAACATATTGCCACCTGAACGTAAGGGGCTACTAATTGGTACCATGCCTATAAAACATTAAGATGTTGGTTTAAATTACTTTTGAACTTCTGCATATCAGTACAGTTTGGGAAGCAGGCAGCAGGAAAAGAATTCCAAAGTGTAGTCGTCCTAGGAAAGAAGCTATTAGAGTTAAACACTTTCTGATATTAAGGGACCTCAACAGTGAAGGGGTGCGATTTTGTTGCTAAATAGGTTTGTCGGAGATATGTACGTCGAGGGGGCACAAGTGCAATGAGTTCATCAGATCACATTCCATTAAAATACTTGTAAAACAGGCACAGGGATGCAACATTGCAGCGATGGGACAGGGGTTGGAGCCTTGTTGACAAAGTGGGATATATTAGATTTGAGATCGTTTACTCCTCTTGTAATCATCTGCCTATATAAGAGTCAAATACGTGATAAAATAGAGTACTGCTGTCACATTTGGGTTGGTGCCGCTCAAAGCATACATTTTTGTCGACAAATTCTAAATCGACTTAGAAATTTAATGGTGGATAATTTTTCATCGTCTCTACCTCCTGCTTCATCGCTAGTCTGTCTCTACTCTACAGTTATTTTCATGATAGGTTATCGACCGAGCTCCAAATCCCTGCCCGCACTACTTGCAACGGATATTCAGTAAAACCTCATCTAGCTACAACCAACATAAAGAAGTTTGTTTCTTCCTCTTTATAACTAAAACAAATCGAAGCTTCCGTGAACAAAGTTTGTTACCAAGAACTTTCCATCTGTTAAATATAGCATCACATGGCTGTTTCCTAGCTGAATGCAACATCGTCATATTATTTGAATAATCTGGGCCACTGTACTAACTTGAGTATTATTCGCAGAAAGTTCCGTTCGGTGTAACCTCAGATCTTCTTCGAGTGTATCGTTCTGTCGAAGTCGCGAATATGCACAAAATTTAGATGTGGATATTTTTTTAATTTTAATCCGCGGGAGTAGCTGGCTCTCCTTATGTAAACGATCACGAGGTTGCGATCCTAAGTGATTCGCAATTGTATTTTTTCTATTATACACACACACACACACACACACACACACACATATATATATATATATATATATATATATATATATATATATATATATATATCACAGGATGTACTTTCGATTCATAACTTTTATTCACTTTTTAATGAAGTACATCTTACACATGTTTCGTTGAATAGGAGAAGAACAGTAAACAACTCATCAGCGACAAGTGATTGTTCGTCAAAAAACTCTATGCAATTTTTTAATATGGAATCAAAAAGGATTTGGTAAATATAAAACAGAGATTTTTAAAATCCAACAAAAACAATTTTTTTACAAGTCGGATCCAAAAATTATGAGTGTTAATTTACTACATTTTTTTTAATTAGATTTTCACCCCAAACAAGGCACATTGCCACTTTGAAGCAGGGGCTACTATCAGGGACATAAGTTTAAGGGGTACTATGTAGGGAGTTGAACAGCAAATGTCTGTTTACATCACACTTGAACTTCTGCATGTCAGTGCAGTTGGGGAAGCAGGGATCCGGAAGGGAATTCCAAAGTCTAGCAGTTCTGGGGAAGAAACTATTGGAGTAAAACGCTTTCTTACATCT